>NW_015387219.1:134833-183977 GCF_001527695.2 Protobothrops mucrosquamatus
TCAGGCAGGAAACCCTATACCATTTCGGACAAATGGCTGTCCAGTCTCTTCTTAAAAACTTCCAGTGTTGGAGCATTCACCGCTTCTGGAGGCAGGTTGTTCCACTGGTTAATTGTTCTAGCTGTCAGGAAGTTTCTCCTTAGTTCTAGGTTGCTTCTCTCCTTGATCAGTTTCCATCCCTTGCTTCTTGTCCTGCCTTCAGGCGCCTTGGAGAATAGCTTGACTCCCTCTTCTTTGGGGTAGCCCCTGAGATATTGGAACACTGCTATCATGTCCCCCCTCGTCCTTCTCTTCATTAAACAGGACATACCCAATTCCAGCAACCGTTCCATGTATGTTTTAGCTTCCAGTCCCCTAATCATCTTTGTTGCTCTTCTCTGTACTCTTTCTAGAGTCTCAGCATCTTTTTTACATCGTGGTGACCAAAACTGGATGCAGTATTCCAAGTGTGGCCTTACCAAGGCACTGTAAAGTGGTATTAACACTTCACGTGATCTTGATCATCAGTGCACTGCAAGAAAATCACCAAGCACCAAGAATTAATTCCACATATCCATGCTTACCAAAAACATCATACAAGACCGTTTATTTTTTATCCTGATGAAGAAGAATATGAAAAAATATAGGAAAAAAATTGACATAGTATTAATAAAAAAAAAACACAAGCATGCAAACAGGAAAGCTACTCTACATACCCAACTTTAGACACCTGGCATTACAAAAACCGATCCCTCACAGAACAGGAGGTTTAAAAAGAGGAACTGTCTGCTCAGATACAAGTTGAAATCAAGTCAGTTCCCCTTGCCATCCTGGGTTCAAATCTAACAGGAAGACAGTGATTTCCCCATAAATTAACTCAAGGATTTCATTTTTAAAACTCATATGGGATAAGAACAAAGACATCTGGCTCTTGCTTTACGTGTCAGAATCACTCATCAAACCGAGCTCTAACCCTGAACGATGTAATCTGACTGACTGTATTAATGTAGCATTTTCTGTCTGCCTCCCAGAAACCAGATTCATATGTTGCTGTTCCGTTACAGGCCAGACGGTTACAATATTGTCTGTCCTAAAAAGCAGAAAGATGTGATTTGGCCAGAATTGCCACAAAAAAGTTGTCAGAAATGATAAAAAAAATAAATAAAGATAGCCGATAAAGTCCCTTCATGAGTGTGATTAATTTGATGAGGTTCAGTTTGAAATAGAGTTGTATTTCAACTTTCTAGGAAACAGACATATACATACTTGATCATAAAACCAATCTTTACATTAAGAATTGGCCCAGTGAAGAGGAAAGAGGGGGGGAAAGGGAGGGTGAGTTTCTATCAGCATCAAAATTTGACAACTTCCTTTTGGGGGGAGGAACGTGACTTCCCCCCCCCCAAAAAATCTAAAATTCTGCCCTCCTGGGGGCCAATTATTTGGGTTAAACTGGGTTATTAAAAAGCACACACAACTTTGATGATACGGTTTTAGTAGGTTCTAATTGGAAGGCTGAAAATATACAGCAGACACAAGAGTAACCCACAAGATCTCTATCCTTTTTTTCCTGAATTATATCTGAAAATGTAAATATGAAACAGATGCCATTTATCTTGTCTACAATTTCCAATTGTAATTAAATCTGGGCTTACCTTTTCACATTGTTCCTTGCCTATACGGTAATTAGAGCCTTCTAAAGATCTAAAGATCTACCAGTTTCCTCAACGTTGTGGACAAATGGCACACTACCAACTGTCATCCCATCAAACTGCTTCCATCAAACAAGACAGTTGCATCAGAAACCTCTATACCATTCCATCTAAATAAACATAGTAATCTCCCAGTGGATCCAATATACCCCAAGTCAATATACCCTTCAGAATGGTCCAAGGCAGTGTGGCTGGCTGGGGAATTCTGGGAGTTGAAGTCCAGATGTCTTTAAGTGGCCAAGGGTTAGAAACACTGGTCCAAGGCAATCAGAACTTTTTCTAAATCAAATATGGAACTGAAATGAATGTTTGGTTGGTGTATCTTCTCCCTAATAATTAAGATTGGTCTCTTTTTAGATGCAAGGTTTTTTTTTAATTCCACCATTATTATTATTGTTGATCATCGCACAGTCAGCCAGATGTTCAGACTGGATTTGACATTTTTGGTCTACCTATCGAGTCCTTACCTGGGATAGGCAGATGTGGATGTTTGAATTGATGGTATTACAGATATCATCGCAAGATGGAAGTAGTTCCTAGTCAATCACTGTGTATCTGCGACGGGTAATCACCTTTTCTTCCAGTAGTTCTGCAGCTGCTGGCCCTGGTTGCTCAGCCAACAGTCCTGAGTCCTATAACCCATTGTTCACTAGATATCCAGGAACTCCAACATTTAGCGCGGACCTTGTTAACCCAGGCGACATCCTAGCCGGTATGGCTTTCTGAAATTTACATCTCACCATATTTTTTATGGGAGAGACACGCTTTGTCTGACTCCTCTGATGAGACCTGTCCAGTATGGCTGAACCTCTGGCATAGCTCTCATTTTCCTCAGAGCACACAAGCCCCACAACCATGTCAAGGTAGTGCCTCACTGGGGGATTATTATTATTATTATTAACAACAACAACAACAACAACAACAACAACAACAACAACAATAATAATAATAATAATAATAATAATAATAATAATAATAATAATAATGTTTTTACAAATAACTCTTGTAACTCTTTTACAACTCTTGCTATCCAGCTTCTCCATTCTATAGAATGTCAGAAGGAAATATCATAACCTGCACAATGGTAGGCATAGATAGATCGCAGAATTTGAATAACTTTTCCAAGACTTTCTTGGCTGCTCTACCAAATGTAAGTCACTTTTAACTTTTATGAAAGCCTTACGGGGGGGGGGGGGAGAGAAAACTCATCTACTGTATATTGTTGCAAACATTCTGTTTATATTCTCTGAGTTTTCTATTTATTGAAAACATTTAGATCCTGTCTCTTCTCCACAGAGTGCTAAGAGACTCACGAAACACCACCAACAAAGTTGCTCTAAAAATGGAAATGCTAAAGGCAAAACAAGAGAAAATGCATCAGCGGCAATTAAAAAGAGACATTATTAAAAACAGACATTTATAAAATAGTTTCCAAAGCCTGAAGAGAATCTAGATTAAAGAACCTCGGTTTGCCTTGGAGAACTTCTGAACTTGCCCGGTGTGGCTTAAAAGTTCAGATGTGTAACTTTTTAAGTTGCCACCCAATTTATAGCTCAGTCTCTAAATTAATTCTTTTAACTATGGGGCCCAATAAAGATCTGGAACTAGTTAGCTTACCAGTGGTTAAACAAAGCATTTCAAAAATGCCTAAATGAAATGTTTTGACATTTAAAATCATGTTCATTCATGCAGTCTCAAAACATGTGCTTCAGGTTTGACATTTTCAAAATATTTTGCTTTACCAAATATTGGAAAAAAAAATAAGTTTTGTCACAAAACAATGAGAGTTGTGTCACAGTTCTGTCTGAATAGGATTTTGAAATATTGCTATTTTGAACAATTAAGTAATCTGTCTCTCTGTCTTCCTTCTAAGGTCATATTTAGTGGGATACGTTCAGACTAACATGAAAGCGGCACACTGATATATCAGGCTTCATTTGCACACGTTTGCCAGGATTATCTTAACTATGATTTAATCAAGAGAAGTCACTCAAATGCAAGAGGTATCTTGAAAGTGCCATTGCTAAGAGGGATAAAAACACCTTCATCAGTCTCGTCAGTGACAGGAACAGAAATTCTCCTGAAATGTGATGAAAGATAAGCTTGTATCAGGTTGTTGTTGTTTTGAAAGAGATGAAAAATTAAGAGAAAATTTTCATAGGTAGAATGCAATTTATTGCTCTTATTTATGGACAAATAGCAGCACAACAATAACTCTAGGGAGGATTCCTACTCTTTGTAACTGGTTGCCAAATTGATCACCGTTTCCCCAAATTGGGGGCATGGTTTCTTTTATGATAAAGTAGGAAACAGAGAAAGGACAGCATGAGCTCTAGAATAGAGTTAACACACTGCAAAAACAAGCAATCCCTAAACTTCTGCACCGAAATTCAGTGGTGGGAAAACAAATCTGGAAATCTTGACTTTGGCTAAATTTCATTATCACCTAACATTACTCCAGACTGCAGGTTTCCTCTGTCCAGTCCTGTCCAACTCTAGGAGGCAGTGCTCACCTCCATTTTTTCACAGAGGGAGCCAGTAATAATAATAATAATAATAATAATAATAATAATAATAATAATAATAATAATAATAATAATAATAATAATAATAATAATAGTAATAATAATAATAATAATAATAATAGTAATTGCTTCTTGTCCTGCCTTCAGGCGCTTTGGAAAATAGCTTGACTCCCTCTTCTTTGTAGCAGCCCCTGAGATATTGGAACCCTGCTATCATGTCCCCCCTCGTCCTTCTCTTCAAAGTGGTACCTATTTATCTACTCACATTTGCATACTTTCGAAGTGCACGGTTGGTAGGAGCTGGGGCAAGAACAGGAGCTCACCCCATCACATGGTGCTCAGCTCTCGAACCCAGGCTGTCATTTTTCCAGCTGATAAGCTTAGTGCCTTTAACCACTGAGCCACCATGCCCCTTTGCCCCAGACTGCATCCACTCAACAAATTGTTAAGTATAGCTTTTGGCCATGAACATGTGGCCCTCACTCCTGGATGAAAATGAGCAAGGGATGGCCATTTGGGGAGTGCTTGCTAGCAATGGTATTACCTAACTGGGTAATGAAATGTCTACAAGACATCAACCAAGTTTAGAGAGCACCAAGGATCCCACAGTTCAAACTTGCAACAATGTGCTACAAATATTCTCCACTATTGGACGGGCATTTCTTTTATCTAGGGGAGTCACTACCAATCAGACTGATCATTAGAGGGCAACCTGTGGCCTTCCAGCTGTTGTTCAATGGCATCATCCTTACCCTATTAACTTCCTACTCTTGGTAGGAGCCAGAATTCAGTAGCCTCTGGACAGGCACACTTCATCCATACTGTACTTAACAGAAAGACAAATGACGGGTCCTTGATGCTCTCTGAGCTTGCTTGTTTTCTTGCAGACGTTTCATAACCCAAACTAGGTAACATCATCAGAGCTAGTCAGTGACTAGAAATGATGATGTTACCCAGTTTGGGTAATGACACACACGTCTGTAAGAAAACAAGCAAGCTCAGAGAGCACCAAGGATCCCTCATGTCAACCCTGAGCTGCAAATATTCTCCTTTATTAGAAAGCCAAATGAATAAATTCTATCTCAGGATCCACAACAGTTTGAATCTCTCTCTGAACCCAATGCACTTTGAATAGGCCATGTGCTCAAGTGTGCTGCAAATCTTTGATCACCATGAAAAAGCAGAATTCAAGCCTCTTCCCCCCATGTTTCAGTTTATTAAAACTTGGCAACAATCACAGTTATGGGAAACAAAGATCTTTCTCATCCAGGATCCTATCTCAACAGTCATTCCGATAGACCTGTAACAATCAAAGAGTTTAAATAAGCCCCGTGCCAAGAACAGATTAAGCATAACTCCAGGGAATTTCAATACTATGGGAGGCCCAATGTAACTTCTTTAATGCAGTACAATCCATTCACTCTGTGGGCTAACCCCTCTCCCACTCATTGCTGTTGATGGAACGGTCCTGGACCTCTGATGGCAACAGCACAGAACAGCTGGATGTTTTGCCTCACACATACCCTTTGGTCTCCTGCGCTCAAATTGCAATGGTTGCTGTGGGGTTTTGCAGCTGTTATGGTTATGTACTACAACACCCTGCAGAAAACCCACTTGCGAGGTCACCTGGGAATGAAGGATGAAACAAATTTTAATTAAAGCAAAACCAATTGGTTTTTTGTCCATTAGGGTCAGGTGAAACAGATGTTCCTGGGTGGGGGGGAGACAAGGCTGGGGTTCATCAAAGATGTAAAACTTTATTTTGAATGAGGGTAATAAAAACTTTCCCTTTCTTGCTTTCCTTTCATGATGTCTGTGTCAGCACCCTGGAGGAGCAGTAACCAAAATATTTCTTGCTTGGGATGTTTTTGTTCAAAAGAAGCATGCATGCATCAGAGGCCCCGTTTGTCCCTCTGTTATGCAGCAGAAACAAAATTACGCCCTAAACATCCCATCATACGCCTCTCACAACATTTGTGGACTTGTTCTCTGAGTATCCAGATGTTTGCCGATTGCTCTGTTTAGGAAAAGTTGTGATGCTCGTGTTTATGTAATCCACCAACCAACCCCACTAATACTTGGCTTTACCCTACACCTGATCTGTAGGCATTCAAACACTGCTTGTACAAAATTTGTACTTCTACCCTCCGCTGGAGTAATTTAGAAGCTCTTTGTGGATGGGCATTTGTCTCTGCATGTATAAGTCTGACGGTGCCATTTTGGTAGATATCCTGCTCATTTGAATACAAAGATCCAAAAGTGGGCAAAAGGACCGGCCTCCCCAAAGTGGACAGAAACACCAAACGTTTTTTTTATTTCTTTGCATTTGAGACTCAAATGTTTGCACTAAATGCACTAAGATCTCGGCAAGTAGCTGGGGATGTGGAGAGCACAGCCTACATGCACAGCCACACCATCCCTCCCCGTTTTCATTCCATGCTATACAGTACATCACACATACAAACCCTATGAATTTTCTCATCCACATGATTTGTATCTACCTTAAATAAACCAATTGATTTAACTCCTGCAAGTGTTTTAAACATCCAAAGCTCCTTTAAAGAGCAATGAAGGTCAGTGTTCCTCCTTAAAGAAGTCCAAAATAAGTTTAGATGCTTATAGAAAAGACACAACTTTTTCCTTTGCTGAACAGCTGATCACCAGGGCCTTTTGGAGTCAGGGCTCATGCATTCTTCAGCCCCCAACTTCAGGGCTCATGCATTCTCCAGCCCCCATTCTTCCAGCGCCCAACTCTCTCTCAGCAAAATTTAAATTGCAGCATTTTTTTTTCATTCATGACAACCCACCCTTATTCTTACCCTTCAACTCTAGAGTGCGCCTAGTCCTTGATCTCTTCTGAATTAAAATAACAAAAAAAAATGTTTAACAAATCTTCAGCAGAGTGACAAGCTGGGGGCCAAGCTGTCTTTTAATACAAACCAGCATGCATAATACTATTCATCACAACACACACCCTGCAAGATAGATTGCTCATTGGAAAGGGAAGGGAATGACATTCACTGGAAGTTAGAAAATAGTTTTTCCTTCTTCTCTATTTTTAACTTATATCTACTCTCTCCTGCTGCTGCTGCTCCTGCTCCTCCAGTTTCTCCTGCTCCTCCTCCTCCTCCTTCCTTTCTTAAGTTGCTAGGCTGCTTGATTCAGATTAATGGTGCTGTCAGGATGGGATTCCACTTGCCCGGGTAATGAGTTAGGAATGTATTCCCTGTCACAAATATACCAGATGTCAGGAGCAGAAGGGCCCAGGAATGCCAGAAACAATATATAGTTTCTTCCCAGTCCCCTGACAGGCCAATATGCTACACAGGGTCTAATTTATGTAGACAAAATGCAGGCAAGGGGCTGCACTGGTAGAGAATTCTGCCAGAAAATCTGCACTATAACACATAATGGGGTGGGTGGGAGATGGGAAGGGAAACCAAATGCAAACTGGAACACTTAATGGCATTGCTCATAATGAGAATGGCCCAGGACTGTTTGGACTTCATTAACCTGGGCTTTACATCATTAGGGAAATAAATCAAAGCTGGCACACAGTTCTTCTAGCATTCAGTTGCTTGGCTAAAGTATAAGGTCACAACTATCGGGTCATAAGCACTCCCAACATTCCAAAACGTTCCACTCTTTTTCTACTTCCATTGCTCAACGGACTCTTTTTCCACTTAGTAATAATCAGGTTTTCAGTTGTGGAAACCTGTACAGAAATGTGTATTCAGGTCACGTAGAGCCAATCCTTATAATCTTTAATTTAGATTTAAGCCTTACTGTAAGGTTCTTGGTGGCCTCGGAGCTTGGTGGTTTTCTTGCAAATGTTTAATCACCAAACTAGGTAACATCATCAGTGCTAGAGGGAATGGGGTTTACTCTTATTTTATATACTAATGACTTGCCCTATCATTGTTGGTGGGAGTATTCTTGGTGGTTCCTTGAATAGGCTGTTGTTTACTGCTGGTTAGTTTGTCTATGTTGGTAGTTCCTTGATTTGGGTATTGTTTACTTGATTGTTGGTCTAGTGCAGGGGTGTCAAACTACCGGCCTGCATCATAGCAAAACCACGCCCACCCCATTGCTGGCAATGGCGAAAAAGTTGTGATATGTCACGACACGTCACATCACGTTGCGAGTTTGACACCCCTGGTCTAGTGCTAATCTTGGTATTGGTCTCTGCTCATGGTAAAGCCACACTTGGAATACTGCATCCAGTTTTGGTCACCACTATGTAAAAAAGATGTTGAGACTCTAGAAAGAGTGTAGAGAAGAGCAACAAAGATGATTAGGGGACCGGAGGATAAAACATATAAGAACGGTTGCTGGAATTTGGCATGTCTAGTTTAACGAAGAGAAGGACGAGGGGTGACATGATAGCAGTCTTCCAATATCTCAGGGGTTGCCACAAAGAAGAGGGAGTCAAGCTATTCTCCAAAGTGCCAGAAGGCAGGACAAGAAGCAACAGATGGAATCTAACCAAAGAGAGAAGCAACCTAGAACTAAGGAGAAATTTTCTGACAGTGAGAACAATTAACCAGTGGAACAACCTGCCTCCAGAAGTTGTGAATGCTCCAACACTGGAAGTTTTTAAGAAGAGACTGGACAGCCATTTGTCTGAAATGGTATAGGGTTTCCTGCCTGAGCAGGGGGTTGACTAGATGACCCCCAAGATCCCTTCCAACTTTGCTGCTGCTGCTACTACTACTACTACTACTACTACTACTACTACTATTATTATTATTATTATTATTATTATTATTATTATTATTATTATTATTATTATTATGGTGTTGATTGCTGGTGAGGAGATCTTTTTGGTCTTTTTGTTTCCTTTGGGGCTTTTTGATTGTCTCTTTTGATTAGCATGTATATGATGTTTATCGCTCTGTGACTGTTGATGGCCAATTTGTCTGAGTGCCAGGCTTCCAGGAATTCTCTAGCATTTTTTGAAGCTGGTTTGATCGACGATGCTCATAATGAAACTGCACAATTCAACCCCAAGCTACAATTATTGTCTTCTATCAAAGCCTTACTATAGTTTTTTCCACCAAAAGGACACTCCATTAGAATGAGTCAGGTCATTAATCAGCCAAGCTCAGTATTGTCTGTATTATTAAGATTCACACATAGCACTAAACCAGGAATACCATATTTTTCTGACTGAGGGACATCCTAGATCAGCTGTGCTGGCTCAGGAATTCTGGGAGTTGAAGTCCACGAGTCATAAAAGAGCCAAGGTTGCCTACCCCTGTCCTAGATCTTTGAATGGCTTGTAGGGAGGCCTCCTTCAAAAAGTAGTTCATGTCAAATTACTTTACACTAGCATATAATTATAATGAAACAGATTTAATAAGATTACTCTCCAGCCATATATTTAATAATTTCCCCCTTCCGTCAGCTAAGAATTAAGAATTAACAACAATTTTGGGAGCATTCTGGAGTGCCACATCTGACTTTCAGAGTCTTTCATAGAGCCTCAGGTGGATCGTCATTAGATTAAATCATACTGTACCCATTTTATTTTGATACCGTGGGTTATGTGAACTCAACTTCTAAAACATAGGTTATTGTAGTGTTATAGTTATAGTTTGTGTGCTTTTTCTAGTCAGAAACCACACTTTTTATTGTTGTTCCTCAGTGGGTGTAGGGAGACATATCAGGTATATGGCAACATTACCAAAAAGGAAATCAACTTTTCCATATTTCATGGAGGATGGATACAGGACAGTTTAGGAAAATGGATGTGTTAAATTGAGCTTTTCTGAATACATTTATTTGATTTGTGCAGACCATGTGCGGTCTGAAACCCTTGCTTCTCATCTCTACTTAGTTAAATGTCTCAGGATAGCTCTTCAAGGTTTCACAGAGATCTCTTCCACTTATTCCACCCAAAATGTTGGGAATGAAACACGGGATTCTTTAGATCTATGTTTCCCAGCAGCTTCAGGATATATGGCTTCAATTCCCAGATTTCCCTAAAGAGTTTGACTTGGGAAATCTGGGCGTTGAAGTCCATGCATCTTAAAATTGCTGAGGTTGAGTGACATTGTTTTAGATCAAAAATTTTCCTTCATCAAGATAGATCTTCCAAGCCGGGGGTCTTCAAACTTGGCCCTTTTATGACTTGTGGACTTCACACTGACTGAGGAATTCTGGGAGTTGAAATCCACAAGTCATCAAAGGGCCAAGCTTGAAGACCCCTGTGCTAACCCATTCCTCCATTACAGGTGACTCTTAACAGCACAGATGGATTAGACTTCAATTTTAAGTTCTCTCTGAATCAAAGAAAATAGTAATAATACCTGAGGCAAAGAAATGGCAATGGCAATCTATTCCAGTCAATCCTCCAAAAAGGAAAGAAGGGCTGAAGGATGCCAAGTACATGCAACCTGGTACTTTCCAGAAACTTCCAGCTGCTGGCAGGCTTGTATCAACAATGCCTTTTCTTCTAAATCATTAGCTCTCTTTTTTTTTTTCCACCCCTCTCCAACACAGAATGTTCTCATTTAAAATTGGTTCATTCCTTTTCTGAAACCTGCTAATGAGAACCAGAGCTTCAGAAAGAGAAAGGAAGGAAAGAAAATGATATATCGTTGTGGCTTTCACTGTATAAGCCCAAAGCTAGGCAGGTTAATATGGGCAGAGGTCTTTGTTTTGGTAAAATTAGTTTTGCTTGTGTTCCACTGATCAAAGGACCACATTACTAAGTATGCTGTCACTCTCTCTCTCTCTTTCTCCTGTACTGAAACATTCTGGCAATTTACCTAAGGAACAAGGAAGTCTGCCATGGTTCGTTTTCATCCTTTTTATGTTGGAGGATCCAATCTAGATTGGTCACTGGGACCAAAGGTTTAGTCTTCTGAGCTTTTGGACTCTTGCTGGAGCCCATCTTCAGGGAAATTCTCAATAGCAGAGTGTGTGCTGTTCTGTGTATGGTATTTATATGATGCCTGTTGTATGTGGCCTTTTTAGATGTTGATTGGGGTCTGTTGATGCCTGGCTTTTTATGTTGGGTTCATGGTTCTGTTCCAGCCAGTCAATTTATTATTTAGGGAAGCTCTGTACAGTTATTTGTACAAATTTTCACCTGCACTTGTCCTAATGTAAGAAAAAGTGCAGAGAAGAGCAACAGAGATGATTAGGGGACTGAAAGCTAAAACATGGCTATTTCTAGTTTAATGAAAAGAAGAACTAGGGGAGACACGATAGGGGCTGCCACAAAGAAGAGGGGGTCAACCTATTTTCCAAAGCATCTGAAAGTAGGATAAGAAGCAACGGATGGAAACTAATCAAGGAGAGAAGCAACCTAGAACTAAGGATAATTTTCCTGACAATTAGAACAATTAATCAATGGAATGACTTGCTTCCAGAAGTTCCAGTCCAACACTGGAGATTTTTGAGGAGAGATTGGACAGCCACTTGTCTGAAATGGTATAGGGTCTCCTGCTTGAACAGGGGGTTGGACTAGAAGATATCCACGGTCCCTTCCAACCCTGTTATTCTGTTAATGGACATATTTTTGTGTACTCTTTTCTGGTCTGGACATTTCTTACAAACTCTTTTTTTTTCATTACAAGAAAGCTGTTTGTATTCACTTCCCTCAGTACCTGTACTGGTATTTGGGAATGACTTTGGGAAATGAGGGGAAGAGGTACTTCCTCGGGAGCAATCCGATAAAAGGAGGAGGAGCCCACAGCTGTATAACGGGCAGAGAAAGAAACACCCTAACTAATCAGGCAGTAAAAAGAGACTGTGGGAGATTTATATTTTCAGACTTGCCAGATTCCATTAATGTAACTCTACAATAAAATAGAACTAGCTCATTTTTGTCATGTTCACTCTACATGGAAAGCTCACAATACCTGTGTTGCTTGTATATTCTGCCCCTTTTGTAGTTGCAGATCACTTCACAAAATTCTGAAAAGTTTACATTTTGGAAAGAGTATTCATGTCAGATTCTGTTGTATTTTGGGATGTCAAAATGAATAAAACATGTATACAACATTAGATTTCTCATGAAGTTTAGTCATGAAATAAATATATTAAGAAAAGCTCAAGTTAACATATCCATTTTCCTAAACTGTCCTATATCCATCCTCCATGAACTTTAGTCACAGCCAGGGCCTGAATAAATTTTGTTTGTGTTTTATATGGATTCCAATTTCCTATTCCTAAATAATTTTTTGTGTGTCTTATATGGATTCTAATTTCCTATCACATACATCCCACAGTCCCTCTTTTAACATATCCATCTAGTCCATATTTTTCTGCAATAATCCGCTGGTGAAATACTATCCACGCTCTAATCTGTTTTCTGTTCTTTACAGAGGTATTTGTTCTCCAGATGCGAAATGTGTGAATTTGATAAGGAACGCTGGGCACTTTGACTTCCATGCATAAAACTGTAATTGCACCAATAAACGAGAAAGACTGGAGCATTCCGTTATCTCAGACTGTTATCATCATATCTTCAGTTAATAAGTGCTGCTGAACATCTTTTGCTTTTATCCTACCATAAATGAAACTGGAAAATCTGTGAACTTAACATCATCATTCTTTTGGAGAGAGTCTTAAATGTTGCATGTAGCAGATGGAAAGGTAGTTTCCTCTGTAAAAATTTTATAAATATATAAAAATAAGGTTATGAGATTAGATGTTTTCTCAGGACAAAATGATATCCACAGCATGTTCTCATGCTTCACTATTTATGCAGTTTTCCCCCATTTCAGAGCCCCAGAAGTTGTGGGTGCTTCATCACTGGTGGTTTTTAAGAAGTGACTGGACAGCCACTTGTCTCAAATTTTACAGGGCCTCCGGCTTTGAGTAGGGAGTTAGACGAGAAGATCTCCAAGGTTCCTTCCAGCTCTATCCTGATTGATCTTGCATTTAAGAGTAATGGAAAGGGGGAGACTGTTTTGGTCAACTTGGAGCAGATTTTTTTTTTTTAGCAAAAAAGCCTAAACAGAGTTCTCTTGAAAGTCTGTCTGGGTGATGGTCATGTCTCTCCCTTCTGACTTAACGCTCCATTAGAAAAAAAGATTCTATGGAAAGAAGAAAGGAGTGCTATTAATCATGCTAAATAAAATAGTAGGTTTCAGAGTCTTAATCTTTACTGAGGCAAAACAGCTTTCCTACTGTTTCAAGTTATGGCAGAACTATTATGAATAACAGCCGGATGCCATTCCTTGTGGGTGATAAAATGAATTATTGTTGTTGTTGCTGTTATTTTGTCTGACTTCTGAATGTTGCTAAAAATTTCTATCTTTTTTTCTGGAAGACAAGAGACTTCATGAAATTGTCAGCCCAGCATAAATATGTATAAAAGATGTATGTGCAATCTGTTTCCTATATAACACAGCATATGTATAATACATTCACTGCCAAATGCAGATATTCGATGTGGATCCTATAAAAGCAATACTGTAGATGTGCAGTGTTGACTCGTAAGTGCCTCTCTTGTTATACATAGCTCTGATGATTGCTTGAAGTTTAATGGAGAGGAACTAGAGTAAGTACAATTTCCTTCCTTCCTTTCCTTTCTTTTCTTTTTCCTTTTGTCTTCATTCCTGGTGACTGCCTGGACAAGTCCCTTCTGTTTTCTTAGCAAGATTTCAGAAGTGGTCATTACCTGTTTCTTAGGGTAAGAGAACTTGACTGGCCCAATCAATTTGTGTCTAAGGTTGGACTAGAACTCATGGTCTTCTAGTTTCTAGACTGGTGCCTTAACCACTGCCCCACGCCAGCTCTCTTCATTTTTATTTTCCATTTATCTCTTAATTATCTCCAGGTGCCTACCTGGAGCCATTTCTGAATTCCAGGAGGTGAATCAGAGATCACTGTGAACTAAAAGAGAATCAAATAACTCCAGGCAAGTTCAGGGCATGGTGAAATTGTTGTGACTTTCATGGGAAGTGATTATGTAAACACTACCAAGACTGTTGATTCAGTTGGATAGAGAAACAGAATGAGTGACTGCAAAGTTAATTGAGAGAAGGGGTGTGCCTGCAAAACCATTACAGATTAACAGTCTTCTGATTCTTAATTGTGAGAACATAGTGGAGACAGGTTGCCTTCAAATTTAACCCATGTCTGTCTCTTAAGTGCAACATCTCTGAGAAATCTTAGAAGTCACCCTAAAGATATCTTGAGTTATTCACCTAATACGGTCTCTCATAAATTTCCTGTATACCGTATTCTAGTCTCATAAATGGATAAGTGAAAATTGGAAGAGACCTATTCCATTGAAAAGCAATGTTAAACCTAAAGCAAATCCAAAGGAGGATGATATAAGTATTTTGGAACATAATGGTACAGAAATTGCTGTATAGGCTTGTGGTGTACATCCATTTAGTTATGTTAAATAAACCTTACTGCTCACCCTAATCCTAGATGGAGTTTCTTACCTGTCATTGGGACCATGCAGAAGAGTGGCAACACATTTAGGAATTTGTACTAAAAACTATTAACAAAGCTTGCAAAAGAAAGGTAGAAGCAGGCAGTGATTTACTAGGGACAGGTGCCAGAGAAGAGGAACAGTTGGAAATTGTGCTGAACATGGTGACCTTCCTCCTCTGGTTAAAACTAACATGTGAACATGTTGAATGATTTAACCTACAACCTTCTGAACTTTCAGAATGTCTTGGTATGGAAGATTTATGCTTATCACAGCAAGACCTTGGCTGTTCTAACTGGTATGCTTGTCAAATGGGGTCAAACCTTGGTCAGCATTCAATCATACCTTCATCTTTGCCTGTCCTACTGCTGAGGAAATCCTGCAGTTCAAATGATCCTTACACACACTTTGATGAAAACATTCACAAATGGCACCCACAAATGAAGGGCTGGCCTCCTAAAGAGAATACAGCATCGCTACTCAAAGGCCTTTTTTGTCGCTTCGAAAGACGTCTTCCAGGAACAAAACTGGGAAGACTAAATTTTTCACAGAACTTCTGGAAACATCTGGGAAAAGGAAACAAACATCTTGTGGGTCTATAAGATTTTCTTTCCTTTTTCCAGATGTTTTGATGCTCTTTGTACAGATAGCAACAGCTAGCTGACAATGACTAATCGCTAAACAACATCAGTTTGGCTGGTGCTCAGAAATTCATCAGAAAATACCTTGATTGTGGGCAAGATGAGGAGATAATGGCAAACCATTCCCATAATATCATCAAGTGGGATCAAAGAATCTACTGGGAACTGAACTTATGGACCATTGCATTATGACAGTGCAGTCCTACATATAATTGATCAGTTTTAAGAGCTATCCAACATGGATCATAAGTTGTGTTTTATGAATCCAAACAATTACAGTGTATAAAAGAAACTGTAATTAAACCAGCCACTGTTACTGTGATGGATGATTCTAGTTGTAACTAATATGTTCAAGACTAAAAATCTGGAGCTGGCCATGCAGGCCCAGGCTTAAAATTTGACTGAAGATTTGAGAAATGAATTCCTGGAGAGCAAGAAATGATGAAGTCTGCCCTAACAATTTATTCATAAAATTGATGGAATGGTTGTGGATGCAAATCTTAGCTCTCCCAAAAGCTGTGGTTTCTAAATATAGGTTTTCAATGCAATTTATTTATGGCTCTGCAACAGCATGCATTGCCTTACACAACCGCTCCAATCAAGGGTGTTTCTCAGCTCCCAGAAGCCTAGTCTATGCTTGTTTGTTTGCATTTGTGAGCGTGTGTAGAGCAAGGCCAAACAAATGACTACTGTGAACCTGTGTGTGGATGGCAGAGCATATTGAAAAGATCAACCCCATTCCAGCTTGTGTTCAATTTGGAAATGCCAGAGATTGTTTCATAGTCTTCTGCAATGTTCATTATAAAAGTCCCCAGATGACAGATGGCTATTAGCTCACCATGACCTATATAAATGTCAAATGCAGAGCTATTGCCCCAGTGAAAATCTCAAAATAAATAACAACAGGAGAGATGCTGTGCTGCCATCACTGGGATTTAAGGCTTATGAATTTATGCTAATTTATCCCAAAGTCAGTGATGGAATGCATCTTGTCCTTTCGGTGTGTTGTATTCAACACCTGTTTGCGGATGAAATCCAATCCTGTGTGATTTACGATGTCTCTTCTTGCTTTCCCACTTTCTCTCTCTCTCTCTCTCTCTCTCTCCTGCACATACTGGAGAGCTACCCCAGGAGAACCAGCAGCACCTGTGTCATTGTGGCCGATGCGCTAGTTGCTATCGATTCACACCAAACAATACCACTGTCAGTTCATACTGACAGAACAGGCCAGCTTTTGTGTGCTAGCATTATGCAGCCCTCACGCGAACAATGATCTCAAATTGCCTGTGGTTACCGTTATTGATCCCTGCTCCTCCTCAAATTCTCAGAAAAGCTCCCGGCTTATTAAAAGAAGAGTGATGTGACCAGATGAATCTGTTTCATCTTCATTCCTCTTTGGTGACTCGGTGGTTTTAGTTTTCCTTGGGGTATAGGATATGTAACTGATCCACAAGTCTGCCATGATTGTAGGAAAGGAATCACCTGTCTCCATTCATGTTATGTCATTTTTGCACTTAAAATCCCCTTGGGGGTAGCATCCTCTTAATGTTCTACCCTATCCATTTTCCCTTGGGTAATGTCTGCCTTGAGTCAAATTCAACTGCTTTTGATGGTGTAGACACATCTCCGTTGGGGAATTTGGGCAACAATCCGTAAGTAATCTGTCACTGTCTTCTTCCAGGATATGTGTGTATATGTTCCCCTTTTCTATGTGCAAATCAGAACCCCACCATCACCATTAGAGCTGCTAAGTTTCTATTTGCAGCAATTTCCCTAATCTAATCTTGGAGTGATAATATGATTTTTTTAAAAAAACACCTTTTATTTTTATTTTATTTTGTTCTCTTTCTATTTTACCCTATGTTTGATATTGTTCTGCCATGTTTTCAATCAATCTTCTCCTTACTTTGGTTTTAATTTTTAGGTTTCATATGACTCTTACAATCTCGTTGCTATATTTGATCAAATGTTAACAAAAATAAAATAAAATAAAATAAAAAGAGTTTTCAAACATGGATAATTTACACATTTCTTAAATCTAATCCTTTATTACCTGAATCATAGTACTTTTTCAGTCTCAGGATATTCTTGCCATTTTCCAGGCAATAACCAATATTCCTCAACTATTTACAGATTCCACAATTTAGAGCACATACTTTCCAATATACTTATAAAAAGAAACCAGAACCGGACACCCTCATTCTTTGTATAATAGGTTTAATCCACATCCTAAAGCCTCAGATCTTCAAATAGACGTATGCTCTGATACAGCTTCCATTTTCCTAAACATGACCATCAAAGTATGAGTAGTTCTCAAGTTATGACCACGAGCGAGTCCAACATTTCTGTTGCTAAGTGAGGCATGTGTTAAGTGAATTTTGCCCCATTTTCTGACCTTTCTTGCAACAATAGTTAAGTGAATCACTGCAGTTGCTGAGACGGTAACAAGGTTGGCAAGTAAATGAGGCTTCCCCGTTGACTTTGCTCACCAAAGATGATCACATGACCTGGGACACCGCAACGGTCATAAATATGAGTCAGTTGCTAAGCATCTGAATTTTGAACACATCACGGGGATGCTGCAATGATTGTAAGTCTGAAAAATGGTCTAAGTCGCTTTTTTTTCAGTGCCGTCGTAACTTTGAAAAGTTACTAAATGAATGATTTTAAGTTGTGGACTACCTGTACAGCAGTGGTGGAATTCAAATAGGTGAACAACCAGTTCTCTGGGTGGATACCACTTCCAGAAGTCCATTCTGGATCTGCGCAACAAAAAATTAGCTACCGGTTCTGCTGAAGTGGTGCAAACCGGCTGAATCCCACACTTGGAATACTGCATCCACGTTTTGGTCACCACGATGTAAAAAAGATGTTGAGACTCTAGAAAGAGTGCAGAGAAGAGCAACAAAGATGATTAGGGGACTGGAGGCTAAAACATACATGGAACGGTTGCTGGAATTGGGTATGTCTAGTTTAATGAAGAGAAGGACAAGGGGGGACATGACAGCAGTGTTCCAATATCTCAGGGACTGCCACAAAGAAGGAGTCAAGCTATTCTCCAAAGCGCCTGGAGCAGTGGTTCTCAACCTTTTTAATGCCGTGACCCCAACCGGTTGTAAGTCGAGGACTAAACCGGTCGTAAGTCGAGGACTAAACCGGTTGTAAGTCGAGGACTAAACCAGTCATAAGTCGAGGACTACCCAACCGGTCGTAAGTTGAGGACTTTCCCTGCCCAGGAGCGCCGCACATGCGTGGTTCCGCCCCCTGCGACGGCCGAGGCGTAGCTGGCAAGCGGCAGAGACGGAACAGGCCGACCACCAGCTGGCCCAGCCCAAGGGAGGTAAGGCACCTGCCGGAAAAGGGGAAAAAATGGCGGACAAAAAAAATGGCGGACAAAAAAAATGGCGGACAGCCTTGCTTGGCGACCCCCATGAAATGGTCGATCGACCCCAAATGGGGTCCCGACCCACAGGTTGAGAACCACTGGCCTGGAGGCAGGACAAGAAGCAACGGATGGAAACTAATCAAGGAGAGAAGCAACCTGGAACTAAGGAGAAACTTCCTGACAGTTAGAACAATTAACCAGTGGAACAACCTGCCTCCAGAAGTGGTGAATGCTCCAACACTGGAAGTTTTTAAGAAGAGACTGGACAGCCATTTGTCCGAAATGGTGCCTGAGCAGGGGGTTGGACTTGATGACCTCCAAGGTCCCTTCCAACTTTATTATTATTATTATTATTATTATTATTATTATTATTATTATTATTATTATTATTATTATTATTATTATTCATTAAACATGAACCTCAGTCAACTGAACATTCAAATTGGCTGGCGCTGATGGTTGACACGGGTTGCTACCAGCATCCTAGGTGTCAACCAGGTATCTCATTATTATTATTATTATTATTATTACTGCTGTAGTTTTTATGGTAATGAAAAGTAGTGAAAACGTGTTGACTATAAAGAGAGTCATCATGTCTTATGCATGTATTTAATTATAATTAATTTAACATACCTTTAAGTAAACCTGAAACCATTTCAAAATAAACAAAAACCAATCAAGTCCTGATTTCAGTTACTCTTTGGAATGCAAGAACTGCACCAAAGAAAAGAATGGCTCTTGGCCACTTCCTCCACCTCCAAACTTGAGTATTCAGCTTCAAGAGCCTTGGAACCTGTACAACAACAAAAAAAAAATGTAATTAAAATATTTTGAATAAATAATGAAACAAAGAAAGGTTTGATCTTCGTCAAGGAGACAATAAATGATGACAGAGTACTCAGGTCCATTCTGTTCCCATCCACCCTGCACTGCTTTAAATCAGCTGGCTCTTGAAATCAGACTTGAAAAATTAATTTCCAGAAAACCTTTTCCTGACAGTTGACAGATGGTTGCGATGCTTTATATATTACGCCGGTGCCCTCCTGAGAGCAGAGGTCTTTGAGCAGAGCTTCCCCCCTCCTTTTCTTTTCCTAACCGTGGGCCATTTGGCAGCCCTATCAAAATAACATCAGCACCATCGCTAGGAGTAGAACTGTTACGATTTGCAGATTTGCATGGGTTTGCTCTTTGCCTCTGCAACACCCAAATTCTCCTAGAGAGCCAAGGGAGCAGCAGTTCTCTTGGGCAACAGGAGGAGGATCTCCAAGATGCCACGATCCATCGTGGATCTCTTGGTAATGGATCTTTAAGATATCTAATAATATCTTTGTGCGTCTCATTTCCTAACAGTTTGGCTGGAGCAGCCAGTAAAGGAAGTCTTTATTCGTGTCAGAAAAAAGGAATCCCTGCAGATTTTGCTCCGCTACTCATTGGTGACTACAGAGGGTGATGCTCATCTCCGTTTCCAGTCCATTGAGCCAGTGTTGTCTGAAAGCAGTTCTGAGGTCATGTGGCCAGCATGACATCATGGAGTGTTGTTACCTTCCCACCGAAGTGGTACCTATTTACCTACTTGCATTTGCATGTTTTCGAACTGCTAAGTTGGCAGGAACTGAAGACTGGGGCTCATCCTACTGTGTGGTGCTCAGTTCTCGAACCTGGTCTGCCAGCTTTCCAGCTGACAAGTCCAGCATCTTAATCACTGAGCCACCACATCACCCTATGCATGTCAGAACACCTACAAATTATAGACATAGACTTGATTGCAGCACGAGTCCGAAAGCTCAGAAGACAAAGCCTTTGGTCCAAGTGACCACCCAGATTGTATCCTCACAACCTACTATAGTTGGTCACACAATCACCCAGATGCTTAGAATGGAGTTGGCATATTTTTTCACCTAGCGAGACCTTCCCATAGGCAGATGCTGTTGTTCAATAATATTAAAGGTATCATTGTAGGATATAAGTATTATTAACTTTAGGAAGATACCATTTTGCAATGAAATAATATTTATCTCTTTAGAATAGAATAGAATAGAATAGAATAGAATAGAATAGAATAGAATAGAATGGAATGGAATGGAATGGAATGGAATGGAATGGAATAGAATAGAATAGAATAGAATAGAATAGAATAGAATAGAATAGAATAGAATAGAATAGAAATAACTTTATTGTCACTTTGAATGTACACTAATCAGCATACATTTAAATGAAATTTCGTTGCATACAGCTCTCAAAGGGTCACCACCTCCAATATACGCTACAAAAATATGATAAAAATAAAAATAAATAAATAAACACAGAAGGGGTTTACTTAGAAGGGGTTCCATGTTTTATTATGCAATTGTAAGTATGTGTATGTAGAGAACCATGGAAATGACCTGGAGGGAAATAAACAAGAATTCTTATCTAAGCGTGAGTCAAAGATCATTCTTTCATAGTCAGGCAGAAAAAGAGTTAATTCATTTTTGGTCTTGAAATGAAGCAGGCTTTTCCACTTGCCTCCCTTAGCTTGACGATTACTTTATTTGCAAGGCCATAAATCTGGAACTCTGGAGGATACAGGCAGCCAAAGGCTGCATGTGCAAGATACCATAATGTAAATGGCATATGTCATGTAAAGTTGTTAAAGGGAGCAAGCAGAAGATAATATGCCCAGAGTTGCTGTTAATATCTGTTGATTTCCTCCTATCCTCTGTAAAAAAAAGCAAGGACTCCTTCTTAATCCATTCTAGCTTTCTGTAGCCTCTACAAATACCTTTGTTTCCTCATTTTCTAAAAAAAGAAATTTCTTGGCTATCCTACCCTAGCAAGAACAGCTCTGGCTTTCAAAGCAAGGCCAAACTTCATAATATGCCTGGAACACACATGGACAGGGTCTGTGCATTTCCACTTCTGCTTATTGCTCAGTAGGCAATGACATATGTTGGGCTAGCGCCTAATGAAATCCAGTGCATCTGTCATTTTTCCAAGTTCTCCATTCTAGCCTCTCTACCTCTGTGATGTGCCTTTTATAATGTATTTCTTGCAAACCAGAAATGTACCATTGGATGCACTACAGTCCACAATATCTGGGAATTTGGAAATGAGAATCTGCCTTCTTTGCAATTATATCCTGAGATGAGATTACTATGAATTCTGAAGCTACCTGTACTTGGAATTGAAGTGTCCTGAAGGAGATAATGCCAAGACAATCTTTAGAAAAGTGAATAAAATCTGACTGTCTGTTGGGAAGCAAACGATAAACCTCTAGATCCAATTTGCCATCTTTCCAATCCTGACCAACCATTTCTTCTATGCTTATACATGTGCATAGACAAGGATCTCTGTTAGCCTGACTTTATTAATGACTCTGCACCTAGATCAGATTCTGCCTATAGCAGGAAAAGCTAAATAGTGTCTATTATAATGAGTTTGGTTTTATTCTGGTCCATTTCACCTTTTCTGAGACTTTCCAACCAACTGAACAGTCCAGGCAATGGTCTACACTTGGTGTAATGGTCTTATGGGGGCAGGAGAGCTTGTATGTTTGTAATTATTTTGTTGCCAAAATAATTGAAAGTCATAAAATAATCATTCATAGCTATGTACATACTCAACAAGCCAGCTCCCTGACTCTAAATTTTTTAAAAAGTGGAGAGTAGACCATACAGGATACTTTGATGACTGTAGATCTTTGCCTAGATTCCATTCCTTTGTGTTCATCTTGCCATCCCTTATCATCTTCTTATTGTTTGTTTCACTGTTTGGCTTTTGGGTCCTAGACTTTAGCTTCTAGGTCTTTTCATAGCTGAACTATGAACCATGTATCCTTGGTTGGTAAAATAACTTATACAACCCCAACAACTTATGACAACAATCATGAGTGAGCAACATTTAGCAATGTTTGTGACCCTTTCAGTACCCCAATCCATTGGTGGAAAGCTCACAACCTTTATTTCAGGCCAACCCATATTTTTGGACAGGATATGGAGTAACAGTTCAGACATCACTGCAAGATATTGAAGTAACATAATCCAAGCAGAGACAGTAGCACTCCAAATATGAACCTCCCTTCAACACATTTCAAGGTAAGTCTTGGCTTGTTAATGTAAGCAACTATCTATAAGAGACAGAAATAAAAATAGAGATGTTGAAGGGTCTATTTCAGAAGCCACCATAACTGTAGTCTGAAGCTTGGATCTTCCTTGATCTGAGTCAATAACTCTTGTTCGAACTTTCACAGTTTTCTGTGACCCAGGCACTATGAAATGATCGGATATTTTATAGATGTTGGTCATTATTCCATTATTCCAGTTCATCCCATTTCTGCACTAACGTGCATGCAACTACTCCCCATACACGTGCTCAATAATATATAATAAATCTGTATTTCTGAATATCTTACCCTTTCTATTAAACATTCCCCCATTTTATACCCATTTTGATATGTTCTTTGACTAAGAATTATATTACAAGGTTATTTTTTAAAATATATATATATATATATATATATATATATATATATATATATATATATATAAACTACAAAAGAAAGACGGACTTTTTAAGTTAATCCAAGAAGATCTCAATATTAGGTATGTATGTATGTATGCACGATGTATTTATTTTTCAATTAAAACAGCAGATATTATCAGAAAATCAACTCCCTACTGACCCAAAAGGATCAAAATCTTCAGAAGCCAAATGAGCTATTTTAGATAGATAATACATATTCGTTGCTGCTATTTTCCTATTACGGTATTTTAAGTACCATGTTTGCTTGTTTATTTGTTTTTGTTTTTCCATTCTCTGAGTTCATTGCAAGATTTTTAAGAATGCTTTCATTAAAGGAAAAAATAATCTCATTTGCTTTGATAATTTGCTATTGTTGGTTTATTTAGTTTTGAGCCTATCAATCATATTTCATTTTCAGAAGCCCCATTAGCTGTTTTCTTATGGTGATTATGCTGATTGCTGGGACCTGGTTAATTGAATGTGCACGGAGTCCTTGACTTACAACAGTTCCTTTAGTCATCATTCAAAGTTACAAGGGCACTTAGAAAAGTGACTAATGACCACTATTCACACTTACAACCATTGCAGCATCCCCATTATTCACCCAATTCCCATTTGGATGCTTGACAATTGGTTCATATTTACGATGGTCGCTGTATTCCAGGGTCATGTCACCACCTTTTGCGACCTTCTGACAAGCAAAGTCAGTGGGGAAGCCAGATTCACTTAACAACCGTGTTACTGACTTAACAACTGCCATGATTCACTTAACAAACATGGCAAGAAAAGATCGCAAAGTGGGACAAAACACACTTAACAAATTTCTCACTTAGCAACGTAAATTCTGGGCTCATTTGTGGTCATAAGTCGAGGGGTTGAGACTCTCACTTTTTGTAGCAGGTGATTTTTCTAGTTCTTCCTCCATGGAAAACAGCTCTCTCTCTCTCTCTCTCTCTCTCTCTCTCTCTCTCTCTCTCTCTCTCTCTCTCTCTCTCTCTCTCTCTCTCTCTCTCTCTCTCTCTCTCTTTTCATGCCCCCTAAACCCAGTGGTGGGATTCAGCTGGTTCGCACCACTTCGGCAGAACCGGTAGCTAAACCCAGTGGTGGGATTCAGCTGGTTCGCACCACTTCGGCAGAACCGGTAGCTATTTTTTTGTTGCACAGGCCCAGAACGGACTTCCGGAAGTGGCATCCACACAGAGGACCGATTGTTCACATATTTGAATCCCACCACTGGTTCTAGTCCTGTCCTAGGAATGAAAGTCAGTTGGGTGACTTTGATTCAATCACCAGGAGACTGTGAGTTCTAGTCAGTGGTGGGATTCAGCCATTTCGCACCACTTCGGCAGAACCGGTAGTTAATTTTTTGTTGCCCAGGCCCAGAACGGACTTCCAGAAGCAGCATCCACACAGAGAACTAGTTGTTCACATATTTGAATCCCACCACTGCCTTTACCCCTTCCTCATCCCATTAAGAAAGGCACTGCTGCAGAAGAATACGACATCTGTCATTCCTTTTATCCCCCCCCCCCCCAAAGTGGCTTCTTCTTATCTTATATTGCCAGTTCCCTAAGATTGAAATTTGAAAGCACAGGATCATTCATCTGAGAGTGATTAAAGAGCCTAATTTTTTGGAAGAGTCAGTAGTCATCATCTGTCATGATGAATGAGCATCTAACATCCCCTGATCTCATTATATCGTGATTAATTGTGCCAGTTTAAGTCAATAATTCATTTGTTAAAAATAGGTTTGTGAAGTATCATTTGTCTCTGGGGAGCAATCAGAATATTAAAAAAAAGAAAATCGTTTGCTACTTCTCATTAAATTAGTATCGGGAGTCCTACCAAAGGGTTCTGTTCATCAAACATTTATTGCATACTTATTTGATAAGAAGTTGTATTTGTCTAAAATTATGTTGGCTAACAGACATAATTGCTTGCATTTTCCCAACATTAACGCAAGGGTTATTAAAATAAAGGAGGAGGAGGAATAAAAATAAGTGAATGAATGAGGTGGGAAGCTAGAATGGGAGATGAGAAAAATGATTTCTGAATGCTGTTTCAGGAAACTGAAAGGCATTAATATCCTCATCTTTCAAAATGGTCTAGAGGTGTCTTCCCTTCCTTTAGATGACAGGCCATTAATGGCAAACTGTGCATTGTGGGTGAGAAATGTATGTAGCCATAAGTCTCATATTTACAAATGGCTGTAAATGTTGCATTCATATTCATTGGGCCATTAGAACAATGCCCAGCTGCAATTTTTTTTAAACAGGAACGTATCAGGAATCTCACCTAGTATGCTAGTAGTGATTGTGGCTATAACCAAGAAGATACTTGTTTAATGCTATCCATCTCTATATTTATTTATGCTGTTTATCTGCTGCCTAAATCCACATCTCTAATCTGTGCTTCTTTGTACTTTTTCCTTAATATTGCTGGGCATATGTTGATGCCCATAAATGAGATGATCCTGTCCAAAATCTGTAAGGAGAAGTTTCAGCCTAGTGAGTCATATGCTGAAATAATTATCCCATGAAAAGGCATTACTAGCACAGGGATGCAAAGATGTCATGAAAATGCTGTTGTAGCACTTGAGTTGACAGAAGTTACAAACATCAACAACAACATAAAGGTGGTTCTAACCGATCCTTAAATAGATCTGTAGCAAAATAACAAAACAGAACAGAATAATACAGTTGGAAGGGATCATGGTGGTCTTCTATTCCAACCCCCTGCTCAATAGTGAGTAGAAAACTTTTCCCAGTAGAACGTTATGGTGGCCTTGGAGGAAGGTATCGGGAAGGACACCTTCCAAAAACTGTGGTTCCTCAAATAGCTGGATTTCACTTTTATTAATTGTAATTTCAGAGATATTCATATTAGCCTCATCCCCCCATCACTGCATAAAAACCCAGGGCAGACGGGACAATTTTATACTTCCCTGCTACTCTCAGATACCAATCTGCTACAACATATATTGTTAATGGTTCTGCACAGAAGCCATTAAAATCTGTCAGATGATGAACTGGGCCATAAACTAGTCTTAATGAGCATCTAGTTTGTCATTCTAGAGTGCAGTGTATTGTGATAGCTTTAGTCTGTCATATACTAACCTTTATGTACCCCTACACCCATCTAACATCTCTACCTATCCTTCTAGCTTTTGGTATATATTGTCTATGCTTTTAATTAACTGACCACTGAAGTAAAGACGAGGATAGAGAAAGCTTGAACAGCATTCTTCAAAATGAAAAAGGTCTTCTGCAGTCACGACATAAGCCTAAGATTGAAAATCAGGCTTGTCAGATGCTATATTTTTTTCTATCCTGCTCTATGGAGTAGAGAGTTGGTCTCTGACAGAAGGCCACCTGAAGAGACTAGAAGCATTTGAAATGTGGATTTACGGGCGGCTGTTACGTATAAGCTGCCTTTGACAAGATCAGAAATGAGGAGGTGATCAGCCGCCTGGGAAAGCCAAGGGAAATCCTCAAAACAATTAAAAAACGAAAATCAGAATATTTCGGACATCTGATGCGACACCCAGAAAAATACGGCATACTCCATTTCATCCTCCAGGGAAAGATTGAAGGCAAACGAGGTCCAGGCAGAAGAAGAACATCATGGCTTCAAAATCTAAGGACTGGTTTGGACAAAACTCAGCAGCACTTTTTCGTGCGGCTGCTGATAAAAACAGGATCGCCAACATGATTGCCAACGGATATGGCAGAAGAAGGAGAAGGAGAAGGAGAAGGAGNAAGAAGAAGAAGAAGAAGAAGAAGAAGAAGAAGAAGAAGAAGAAGAAGAAGAAGAAGAAGAAGAAGAAGAAGAAGAAGAAGAAGAAGAAGAAGAAGAAGAAGAAGAAGAAGAAGAAGAAGAAGAAGAAGATGACGACTTTCCTTAAGCAGGTCTATAATAAAGGTTTGATTTGATTTGATTTGATTTGATTAGTAACCTTTTCATTTAAGCAAGCATTGCACAGGGACAGAGAAATAAAACTATATATATATATATAATTGTTTCTAATACACATTTTTAGTGCAGTCTTTTAAGTATCAGCTTGGAAATCATTCCACTCGATGGTATTGGTCTGGAGAAATTGGGAGCAGGATTCAATATATTTCCCTCATTTCCAAAATTGAAACAAAATGCATCTGTATCTGAGTACAGTTAATATAAAAATGCTTTTATATGGCAGCATAGTGGTTTTAGGATAATGGGCAAGTTTGCTCTATTGAACAGCATTCATGATTTGCCTCTGAGCAAATCATGGAAGGATAAAATAAAATGTCACAGGAAAAGAATATCCCTGAGTACCAAAAATGGAATTATCACATCCTTTATTTAAAGGAGATGCGTATCCTAAGGCTTGGAAACAATAGGCAGTCCCAGATCAGGAAAAGTGAAACTTAAAACAAAATCGCTAACTACAAGATTTGCTTGTCATTTTGCTGGCGCTTTCTTGATCATCTGAACTCACCAGGAGCTGAGGTTGAGCTGAGGGAAACGTGGTCTTTTACCTTGATATTTTATATGCCTTGTATCAGATTTCCTGGGAATCTGCCCATCAGCCATGCTGAGCTCCAGACAATCCCTTTATTATTGCAGTGGCTGGGGTTTGACAGCAAATTCTATTAATGTGACAAGCTTGAGCAAAAAAAATGTGTCACTGGTACAGTGGAACTTGAGGCCCAAAGAGTCTCAACACTTTGATCTTTGAGTGACCGGTTTCATATGACTATGTCAAGCCGAGGAATGTGATCTTGAGCAACAGCCTGAGGAGAAGGAAATGAAGATGGTGTTGATAATCTCTAATAGGGATGTGTGTCCGTGTGTGTGTGTGTGTGTGTGTGTGTGTGTGTGTGTGTGTGTGTGTGTGTGAGAGAGAGAGAGAGAGAGAGAGAGAGAGAGAGAGAGAGAGAGAGAGATATGCCACATGGCTGTTTGCTCTGAGTTTTCCTTTGAGAAAATAAATGGTTGCAACAGGCTGTCTTTTGCACCAGATCTGGTAGTAAGAAATACCTGGCTCACAAATCACACCAACCCATAATATTTAGGGATGTGGGGTGAAAGGGTCACAGCGTGTCATGTGAACTCCTGCAGTTGTGGTTTATTTAAGCAATCAGAACTAAATAAACACGGACTTAATACAAGGTGGGAAGAGACCATTGATGCTCAAAATCTCCATATGCACCTCAAAAGTCAGAAAATAGCATTTCTGACTGCAACTAGATTTTACACATTAGCTCAATATGCATCCCAAACTGGATCATGGAAATCTTCCACTAAAAAAGACATGCTGCTTCAAGTTTGAACAGTAAGCAGGGATAATTCATGTTTTAGTTTGCATTTACCAGTTTTCCACTGCTTAAGCTTATATCTGAGCTGAAACAGCGTCGGACACCAAAATCTACATTTCAAATTTTCTAGTACAATTTCCAATTCAAACAAATATATATACAAATAAGCCTGTATTTTAAGAAATTCTCAGAAAGGACCTGCATGCTAAGAAGCATCTACAAAAAATATGTACTTTGGGGGGAATACATAATGCATATACGTTTTGTTTTAAAAAAATTTTATCCTGCCTTTATAATTTTTTTATAAATAACTCAAAGTGGCAAACATACTTAACATTCTTTCTTCTTATTATTACCCCCAAAACAACGACCTGTGAGGTGACTTGAACTCAGAAAGAGAGAGAACCCAAAGTGACCCAGCTAGCTTACATCCCTAAAGCAGGACTGGAACTCACAATCTCCTGGTTTCTAGTCTGATCCTAAACTGACTTTTCCTGAATAGCACATTAAAACATCTGCATTACTGGAATCCAAGCAAATCCAAACTTGATAAACAACTTAACCCAGGGGTCCCCAAACCCCAGTCCATGGACCAGCACCAGTCCACACTGTGCCAGAAACCAGGCTGTGCAAACAAGCGAAGCCCCATCCACGGTCTATAGGCAGCACACAAAACCACACACCCCTCTGGCCCACGGAAAAACCTCTCTTCATAGAACTGGTTCCTGGTGCCCAAAAGGTTGGGGGTCACTAAATTAACCTACCCTTCCCACTACAGTGGTTTAAGTGGCAGTAATAGGAAATCTAGAGATCTTTGTAAGAGTCACCCAGCTGTTTGAGGTTCTTTCCTGTTCTTTGTAGAGAAATTGCAAGATCATCAGTGATTTATTTTCTTCAGTGGAACTGACCTGAAGTCAATTAAGTACCTTAGGGGACAAAAACACAGGCCTCTTGTTCTACTTTCTCCAGATTCTTGCTGCTTTTGTCTCATAGCATATGTCACCTGAGGCAACTATCTCATTCTGCTTAATGTTAGGATCAGTTCTGTGAAGCTGCCATTTTACTTTCCCCTGTGATATAGAATAGAAGTTCCCCAGATGCAATAGAGGTTTCCTGAGGCCGATGTTTCCTGACTCTGTAGCAAAGTGAATTGACTCTTATCTTCCCAAATTCATCCAATTCATCCAAAACAAGTCAAAGCAATGGAAACATGGAAGTTGCAACCTCATCCAGCAATACATGAGGTCCATCAGCTCTCTGACAATGGCAGCCCTTTTCCGGATAAACAAAATAAATTATGCCAACTAAGAAAAAAAAGGAATGAAAAGCAGCAAGATACACAACAGTTATGCAGCTCACCAAAGGCTCCTTTTCAGAGCATGTGAATTTTGATTTTTTTAAAAAATCCCCAAGTATGCATAGTCTCGTCTTGAACAAATCATTTGAATCAGTTCCCTTTTACACTTGGTATGGAATGGTTGAATTAATCAATGTTTATGAGCTCAATAATTCACATGCAGGTGCTGGTGAAGACATGCTGTAGGCTGCGGAGAAACACACTTTGGTGTGATTTATTGCACAATAACTTATGTGCTGTCAGGTCTCATTGTTTAACCCCATAAAAATGCCATTAGTACAACATTTCACATTTGATCCTCTGATTTGTTCTTTGACAGAGGCCCTACTCAACCACATCAAAGAATAGGTTCATTGGAGGAGAAAGAGGGGAAAAAACTAACAACAACAACAGAATCAACTGCTGATTAGGCTAAATATCTGAGGTCATACCAAATGTTGGGACTGACATGCAGCTACCCAACCAGGGCAAAATTCTTAACCCTATGTAATAGAATAACAGAATAACAGAGTTGGAACTCTCTGCTCAAGCCCAAGATCCTACACCAGTTTAGACAAATGGTTGTTCAATCTCTTCTTAAAAACCACCCGCACCCACAACTTCTGGAGACAAGTCATTCCACTGACTAATTGTTCTCACTGTCAGGAAACTTCTTAGTTCTAGATTGCTTCTCTCCTTGATTTCCATCCATTGCTTCTTGTCCTGCCTTCAGGTGCTTTGGACAGTAGGTTGACCTCTTCTTTTTTGTGGCAGCCCGTTATATATTGGAAGACTGCTATCATGTCACCCCTAGTCCTTCTTTTCATTAAACTAGACATACCCAATTCTTGCAACCGTTCTTCGTATGTCTTAGCCTCTAGTCCTCTAATCATCTCGGGTCTTGTACCTTGGCTGCAGCTTTTCAGCCGACAAGCCCAGGGTCTTAACTGCCCACTAGGATAAATAGATTGGTAAAAAGACCAGGCATTGTAAATTAAAATATTCTGTAAGAAGAATGAAAGCTCATTTAGCTATCCCTGTGTCACAGTAAAATGTAGAAGCTTCATGCCAGCCCCAATGAAGCCTTATTATGCTCATAGGCAGATTGAAGATTGTGTTGATCTGTCGTGTTTACACTGTCACATCTGAATTCATTTTTGGAAAACCTTCTGCAATGTCTTACTTGCTGATTAGCTTTCCAAAGAACTAATGTATCATAAAGATTTCAGCTGTTCAGCTATTCATTTTGCACAACTTGTAGTAATCTTCAAAAGAACATGGTCGGCAGGTCAAATGAACATGGTCAAAAGAATATGGCAGGTAGAATAGGAATGTCTAGCCTATCAAAGAGAAAGATTATGGGGGACATGGTAACTGTCTTCCAGTGCTTGGGCAGATGTCACAGACAAGATTTATTCTCCAAAAGCACCAGGGGGCAAGACAAGAAGTAATGGGTGGAGGTTTGTTAAGGGGAGATTCAACCTAGAAGTAAGGAATTTTTTTTTCTGACAGTGAGAACAATTAGCAAATGGAACAGCTTGCTTCCCAGAGCTATGAGTGTTCCATCACTGGCAGTTTTCAAAAATAAACAACCATTTCACTTGGAGGTATAAGACTCCTGCCTTGAGCAGAGGGTTGGACTAGATAGAAGACTTCTGAGGTCCCTTCCAGCCTATGATTCTATGTTTAATGTTCAAACACTCTCCCCAGGACTGGTGTTAAAAATCAGCATTGTCAGTTGCTTCCAAATCCCATGTCTTTATAAATGTCTCACCCCTTCTTGGCATCACCATACTGCCTTCCTTTCCTTGATGACTTCTCTGAAACAAGAATCAAGAGATGGAGCAGAAGTGCCCACCCTACCCTCACCAGTCTTCTGTTCCTCTTCTGCAGTTATATAGACTTGGTCAAGAGGAAAAAATACGGCAGGGTTTATGGTGTCAAAAGGAAGGGAGCTTCTTGAGAGCGAAAGACTTCTAATCAGGACTCAAGGGATAAAGCCTGACTGGTACCCATAATGCAGTTCTTCCTGGCACACAGTTTTGCCTGCCTTGTGAAACTGTCAACAGACGTCTGATCAAAGGAAAGTTAAGAGGAGGCTGGGAAATCTATGGGCTTCCAGATGTTGCTGATTTATGCCTGCCAGGAGCCCCAGCAGATCCAGCCATGTGGCCCATAGTGGGAGATGCCGGACGTTCTACTGCAGCAACATCTGGAGGGCTGTAAGATCCTCATTTCTCAAGCAAAACAACAAGGAAAGCAGCCGTTTAAAAGGCAGTGGTTCTTCACCCAGTTAGAAAATAGGATTTCTCTCCCCCCCCCACCACCACGTTTGCACTTTTTACTAAGTATTAAATTGCTGCCAAGAGGAAGAAAAGGGAGGAGGGCGAGAGGAAAAACAACACTTCCCAAGTTTAACTTCTCCTCCCCCTCCCATTTTAAAGAAAGGAAAGATTTTGTTCAGTCACTAATTCCTCGCAGACTCTCCGCAGAGGAGAGACCCAACTGTATCCCTATTAAATTATATAGAGCGAGTCCAGTCCTTGGCTGTCAGTAGGATCCATCAGTCCTAATTTATCGCCCCAGGAAACACAGTACAATTATGGTAATAAATAATAATAGGATTCAGTACATGACAACATGAGTGATGGCGCCTCTCCGAACTCATTTACATTGCTTTGTGTTGCAATCACCCTGCCTCTAATGTAATGCCAGGCAAATGAGCCTTTTTGAATATTGTGCAATCTATTGCAAGTCAACTGGCACAAAACTCACTCAATAAATCTTGTTCAAACACATGCCTTTAATGACAGGTAAATCAACAATGAAGTAATTGCATTTAATGGAGTGAAAGACTGGACAAAGAGAGTGACCTCAAAGTGACTTTTTGTGAAAGGTATGATCTGGTTGCTAAGGTGCGTGGGACATATTTTGTGCTCCCTTACAAAAAAAAAAAGAAAGAAAGAAAGAAAAAGAAAAAAGAAACTTAGGAACTCTTTGCTCAGATACACACCATAGAACTAATTATGGTGTTCCTTCTGTAGTCTTTGATTTATTGCTTGACCCTTCCAGCAAGTGGTGACCCCAAGTGAACCAGTTTAAACCAGAAGGCTTTTTAAATAAGAGTAGATTCATGGATTGCACTTGAATTTCCTCAAATGAAATGGATTTGGAAATGAAGTGTCCAATTCTCTCTCTTTCCCCCCCCCCCATCCATTCCCACCCTGAGTAAATCAAAGTATAATCATTTGCTTAGAGGAAAGAACCTCCGTTAAAGTTGGGAACCAGTTTGGTCTAGTGCAGTGGTTCTCAACCTGTGGGTCGGGACCCCATTTGGGGTCAATCGACCATTTCACGGGGGTCGCCGAGCAAGGCTGTCTGCCATTTTTTTTGTCCGCCATTTTTTTCCCCTTTTCCGGCGGGTGCCTTACCTCCCTTGGGCTGGGCCAGCTGGTGGTCGGCCTGCTCCGTCTCTGCTGCTTGCCAGCTACGCCTCGGCCGGCGCAGGGGGCAGAACCACGCATGTGCGGCGCTCCAGGGCAGGGAAAGTCCTCGACTTACGACCGGTTGGGTAACCCTCAACTTATGACTGGTTTAGTCCTCGACTTACGACCGGTTTGGTCCTCGACTTATGACCAGTTGGGGGTCGCGGCATTAAAAAGGTTGAGAACCACTGGTCTAGTGGTTAAGGCACCAGGCCACAATTTGGGAGATCATGAGTTCAAGTTCTGCCTTAGACATGAAAGCCAGCTGGGTGACCTTGGGCCAGTCACTCTCTCTTAGCCCAACTCACTCACGGGTTTGTTGTTCGGGGAAAGGTGTAAGGTGTGTTGGATATCTTCACCACCTTGGGTTATTTCTAAAAATAGTAAAGGCAGGATACAAATAAATAATAAAGGCAGGCACACACATACACACACACACCACTAAAGGTTGGGTTGGACTGTCTCCTCAAGGTTCCTCCAAAATGCAATGTCTTATAAGAGTTAACAATAGAATGGGAAGATGGCGTGAGAACTCCATATATTAAGTGAGTTGAATTTAAATTCAGTGGATTTTATTTGAAAATTAACTAAAACTCAATAAATTAATTTAAATCAATTTAATTTAAAGCCAGTTTGTTTTCTATATCTTTTTTTTTTTTAAATTAAAGCTACTTTCCTAGCCTTAGCCACATTTTTTTTAGTATGGCCCCAAGCATACCACTAAAAACCCGGTTTGTTTTCTCCCTTGCATTACTGTGTAAGAGCATTCGAGGAGGGCTGTTAATTGTGTGGAAAGTCAGAGCCCCAGAGAAGGAAATATTAAAAGGGCAGAAAAATATATTTTTCCTCAAAAGGATTTTTAAAAGCAGAAGCCAACCCTGCCCCCAGAGCCAGCCCTATACAAATGCAAATGTAACCATCAGAAAGTTGGAGGCAGAAGACAAAGACCTAAAATCTGCATATCCCACCTGAGATGGGACATAATAGGACTAACCCATCACCATCAAGTATACCAGAGAGTTACACCTAGACTCAGGTCAGAATACGTGACACAGGAAATATCCTCAAAGTTCATGCCACAGGAACAGGAAACTATTCCAAACAAAAGGCTAGAGAGGGTATAAAAACCTCATGTGCTCAGGTCCTTCTTTCCTCTGGTCTTTCCTGCAAGAACCATCTTTCTGTCTCTTCAATAAACCATAACCATCTTCCCAAAGCAGTCGCCATGTTGCTTATTTATTCCCAGCTTGGATGAACCAGGATGAAGACTTTACTTCCAACAATTGGATAAGGACAATAACATCAGAGAAGGAAGGCTTCATCCTTCCAACACCTACCTTTTATTAACGAGTTAAAACAGACTTGCCTAACCTTGAAATGGTTTTTGTACCATTCAGCAGAAAAACTGAAAAAGAAAGGTACCATATCTCATCTGGCATTCTTTGTCCTTCAGAGAAAGTGGGACAACCGGGAAATAGTTTGAATTGAAGGGATGTTTAGTCAGCTGAGAATGTCTATGGAGAGTGTCAGTCATCCAGGTTATGGTTGTCCCAAAGATGTTTTTTTCAAGAGGCAACTGGACTTTCTTTATTTTTCCTTGAAGACATTTCACTTTTCATCCAAAAAGCTTCTTCAGCTCTGAATCTTTTCTTATTCTTTCATTGAGAAGTTGGAGCTGGGCTTTCTGCAGGATGTTTTCTGCCCTGTGTCCCTTCACTGTTGAAGGCAGGCGCAGACTGTTGGGGATGAGTCTGTGTTGTCTGCATCTCAAACTGAAGCACAAATGGTTCCTGTGGTCTGCAGTTTTTCTGGAAATCCGTTCATGCTCCCGCACCATTCGAAGGGTGTTCATCCTAAAGTGCATGGCTAAATATCTATGGGCATTCTCAGTTATCCAGGTCATGGTTGTCCCACAGGTGCTTTTTCAAGAGGCGACTGGACTTTCTTGGTTTTTCCTTGAAGACATTTAGCTTCTCATCCGAGAAGCTTCTTCAGTTCTTCAGCTGAACTGAAGAAGCTTCTTGGATGAGAAGCAAAATCAAGAAAGTCCAGTTGCCTTTTGAAGAAGCACCTATGGGCCAACTGAGAATGATTCCCCACCAAAAGATACCACAAATACACAAATACACACAAAATGTCTGAGAACATTAGTCAGAATGATGCTGATGCAACTAATACCCAAAACAAATCCTAGTTTTAGGTGGGGCAATAGAAGGATGACTAGGTTGAAACATTCCAAGCAAGAGAAGGTTAATGAAATCTGCATTGTTGAAAAAAAATCAAGAGACAGTTTCCATGGCTGCAGATGGAAAGGGGCCTGAATATCCTCAAGAGTAGAGGGAGGGAAAAAAATTGAGGGAACAATGCAAAAATCACATCCAGATGTTGATAGCTTCAAACGATGCCATTAATTTCACAAGGATCCCCATGCTTTTGGGAAGACAAATAAAGGAGGCAAGCTGTGTAATTTGGAAAGTTCCATGTTTAATCCTCTATATTCTCCTTGATAATAATGCAGCACTCTGTGTTACATTTTTAAACCAATTGTTTATTTCTTTTAGACAGTAAGCTTATGACACATCAGTCACTTGTTTTTCATGTTGATTGATGCACCTAGTTCTCACTGTGCATTTCCCCCTTTGTCTGTTTGTCAGTGTATAATAATATATGTGAACATGTATGCTTTATGACTTCTGAGTAAGTCTGAATATCTGCAAATTGAATCCCCAAACCAGTTGTACTGACTGGGGAAGTTCTTCCTCTGTTGCTTTTTGTGTGAAGGGAAATACTCATCATTGCTAATCTATGTCCTGCCCAAGAAAGTGTCTGCCATTTCTCTTTCTCCCCAAATGTTCATAAGGGATGCCTCTCACAAGGATCCAAATGTAATAAACAAACTGATATACTCCCTAGCATCTCAAATAGACAGCAAAAGAAATTCAATAAATGCAGCAGGACATTGTGTCTTAGTTCCTCATCTGTTAGATGAGTCTGGAAACGTTTCATTAAACTTTCCAACAATATGCTTTACATCACACTTGTCTTTTAAAAACAAAATCTTGACTGTACAGATTGTAGAGTCTGGTTATACTCAAAACCAACAAACTGAAGGAAGCATTGACAGAGGGGGAAAAAAAAAAATTCTTCCTACACATTTTAGAAAGACTCCAGTAATCTGGATTTTGTAACTCTGGGTGTTTCCAGGCAGCTACAGCTACATTAAAATGATAGCCACTAGTTCTGAAAAGAATGTTGGCATAAAATGTGATGCTCTGATTGCTGAATTCAAGGCTGCTATCCTTCCACGGTAATGGGAACAGCACTTGGAAACATTATTGTTTTAATGGGAAATAAACTAAGGAAAGTAGTAGGTAGATGTTGGCACATATTATGTGAACATCTAGCTCCCTAGAGAAGACTCTAATGGTGGTAAAAGGAGAAGGAAAGAGAAGAAGAGGCTAACCAATAGCAAGATGAATAGATTCAGTTACAGTGGAGACACTGGAAAACATGAAAGTCCAGATTAAGTAATCATTTTAAGACAGAAACCTTTATCATACACAGATGTTTTGATATAATTTGCAGTTGGTTCTTAATGTTGGATGCAAAAGCTAAATAAAGGTATGCTTATTAACAATAACACCTTAAATCATCGTTAATTCTGATATAATACCTTTCCCTTTTTCTATTTTTAATGCTTGGTTATCTAAACATTATAATGTTAATAATCTCTAGTCAGCACTGTATAAATACTACTGTATCAAAATCATGCAGTGTATTATATCAGTCTTATAACAATATCATAAAAACTTATTTTTTTAAATGGCCGTATTAAGGGACAGTTCATGGGAAAATCTATCTGTGTGGATGCTAAGAGTTGACACTGACTTGATGGCATATAATTAATCAATCGATAGATAGATTCTCCTGGCTTCATTCATCCAATAAATGTTATTTGTCTTTAGAAAACCATTACCATTCTCTCTTATGCGAGTTGAGCATATATGGATGCTTATAAAGGCATGTTTAACTGCTTAGCAAGTTGCTCAACTAGTAGAGCTCATAAATGAAGAGTTGGTATGTGCCCATGACCTGTCAGTTGGGCTATTTTGGAATATGGGTCTAGTACACTTCTGAAGGAGCACTAAACCCATGTCCCCAAATAGCTTAATTCATAGATCACAAGAGAGGCTAAGTGTCACTGAATAAAGCAGGAGGGAGAAATAAATAATGAATAATACTTTACAATGCCTTCATAAGACCACAATATTGCGTCCAGCTTTGGTCGCCATGATATTAAAAAAATGTTGAGACTCCAAAAAGAGACTCCAAATGGTTTCTGGATGGACATTCAGCTCTGTGGTCCTTCATCCTATATACAGTAGTGATTTGAAGGCATCATGTATATGTTCAGTGCATAAATCTGATTCACTCAATAATAATTAAGATTTGTATATGAAAAATTGGCATCCTGGACAAACATCAGGCAGAGTTGCTATACAGCTTCATAATTTCCTTGACTTTACATTCAGATAGAAAACCCCATTACCAATAAGGATTTGTCCATGTGAAAGCTAAACAGTTCAGACAGAAACTACCTGGGAATCCAAAATCCATTGCCTTGGATTCTGTCATGGGTATAAGAAAGTCAAAAATGTAGCAGGTAAATTGGTTCAAGCCAAGTGGATATTGGCAGACTTGAATTGTCTTGCCCCTAAATAAAGGAGTAAATAAATAAAGCTCTTTTGTTCCCCAAACCAGAAGAGCTAAAAGCCTAATGCAGCCCAAAGCACATTAAATTCTATTGCTTTCAGTTGATTGTGAATTGAATTTCACCACTTAAATTATTGAGGCAAATCCTCTGTGGTTTTAACTCAGGGGGGAAACACCCCTCTGTGTTTCTCTGTGGCTTACTCCAAAGTGAATGGGCAAATGATTGCAGCTCTAAATATGCTTAGCTTTGGCTCAAAATGATTACACTACTACTAACGCTAATAATAATAATTAGTGGCACCCTGAACTTTCTGCCCTCTTTTAATTCATCTCATTCATAAAGACTGGGGGAGGGGCAATTAATGGTGAACGATCAGAAAGATGGAGGGGGGGTTCGTATTTATTTTGGAATCTGCAAAGGCAGGAGGGTGGGCACTCTATCTCAGTGGCTTGTTCCATATTGTATGCTTGTAACAGTCCTGCTAATTACTGTATATTTATTAGTGATTGAACATGACTTTTTTCCCCCTGTTTGGGATTCAAAGGACTGTGTTCAATATACCACATGCATCGATGCACTGAAATAATGCTGAGTGAAAATGCAGAAACTGCCTTGCGGTTTCTTAAAAACTGTCTTCTTCAGCAATAGAGACTTCTATTTTTCTACCTCGGCATGCTTGTGAATTTCCTTCTGATTTCTTTTAGTGGTTGCTTCTCAGTTGATTTTGGTATCGTCAGTGGTGGAAATGCTGTCTGATTTATGGTTTTCTGGGGCGTATATTTCCATTATTCTGCAAACCCCCTCTCTGCTAATACTTTCGGGTCTTCACAATTCCCATAGGAGGAGATTCAGTCCAAGACCTCATTGGTAGTTCAACTGAAACATGGGAAGTCAAGGAGGCTACATACTGCTAGCATGAAGATGATATATGAAAGACCTCTCAGCTTATCTCAGCTAAATAAGTTCAAGAACACCCTATATATCCCATCATGAGGGTTTTCTCTGGAATTCTCTTTTCCTTTGAATTTTTGTTTGGTTTTGTTTCTTCCATTTGAAGAAACATTTCCTTCTTCAAATGGAAGGATGGCTTAGGGCAAGGAATGGGAGGGGACCTCTCTGGTTCACTCAATCCTATCCCATTGGGATGCCACAATGAGAAGAAAACAACTCAGTTGGAACTCTCTCCCTTTTCCCCTATTCTGAGCAGTCTCTGGTTCTGTCAACCCTAGTTGTTGCTCCCACCCACCCCCCTGCATTTCCTTTCACCAGAAAGACATTTGGGAAACTATCTGAGGTCAATCTGAAACCATTAAATTTTGCCCATCTCCTGGGCTTACTGTTCATGACTCCCATCTAATGTCAACTGATTAGTGGGATGGCCAGAGGCAGCACAGAAGAGTCATTAAGTAAGGCAAAGCTAAAAGCAACAAAGTTGTCTAATTTTAGAAAATTGTTACCAGTTGTTTGCACCAGGAAAACTTGCTCATCCAGGCTGAAAATGTCAAGCTGGGATCACACATATTTCTCTCTCTCCTAGGCATTAGACCATTGGGATTTTAATTACAAATATATCTTCACTGTTGATTGTGGTTCTTTTTTCCTTGCCTTAGTTCTGTGTTGTATCTCTATTTTTCTTAACAGCATGACAGACTTTTGGCAACCAGGCTTTTCCCAGAAAGTTCACCAGACATCCGTCACCAGGTGCAAAATCTTATTATAGAGCTCAGTGTTGCAATAGGATTGCGACTGATCAGAAAGTGGGGAAGGGGTCATTTTGACCGAGATAGTCCAATTCACTGAAGTGTGTTAAAGGTTGGCTGGAGGAGGACTTTAGATACAAATCTCCTGATACATGCAGAGGCTGATGTTTCTTGGAGTGTAATGCTTCTTAACCAAGTACAGCTTTCTGAAATGTGCCACGATCCTCACCCTCTGAAATTATGACAGACTGATTTGAAAACAAATCTTGAAATATATCCAGCAGACACATTTGAACATACATTTTCCACCCCACTAGAGTCCCAAAGGCAATGAGAAGAACAGAGCCTCGTAGAGCTGTCAGATGTCACTCTTCCATTCACCAATGATGATAGGGGTCATAGGTGACATGTGGGCAGGTCATCAGAGTGCTAAGCAACCCTGAAAGAGCTAATGCAGTGGAAAGGGTGAGGGAAGGAAAGTCCCAATGCAGGTTAAAGGTTGGAGGGCAGCAGAGTGTCTGCTGGTTGAAGATAATATTTACTTCTTTCTGGGTAGGATACTATTGTAGGATTTCTTGAAATAGATTTCTGCAGACTCAGCAGATTGGGTGCAACCAATATGGGCTCAAATGTTTACATGCAATTAGTCACATTATCAAAATGTTAACACTGCCTTTTAAACTGTAAATACCAAGTTTTGGACCAGATCTATTTTTGAGCTGAGAATTATCACCTCGAAATGGTGGTAAAGTTGGGTCTTTCCCCACTTCCTTAGATGTGATGCATTTCTAATTGAAATAAGCAAGAACTAATCAGTAAAGTACATAAAAGGTTATGACTTACCGTGGAATTATCACCCGTCCGAATCTCTCAAGTTTGACTTTGAAGGATATAATACCCAGTTCCATGCATTGCCCAGGATGTTGGAGCAAAAAGGGATCATCCCATCTCTAGAAACTCCAGAGATTCTGCATTTGGGTTTGGATCTTTTTGATAGAGAATCCATTAAACGACTCTATTAAAGGATTCATCTTGAAGGCAACTCAGCCAAACAGCCATTTCAAATTGAATGTTCGGAGCAAATCTTTGAATGGTGTAAAATTAAACTTGTATGCTTCCAAACTGTCCATATCTCCATGTCCTAAAGCAAATGTCTTTGGTGATTCTCAGTCATCCAGGTATGGTTGTCCCAAAGGTGCTTTTTTCAGGAGGCAACTGGACTTTCTTGTGTTTCTTTTGAATAATTTCATCAATAATTTCAGCTCTGAAGATGAAGGAGCTTCTTGAATGAGAAGCTAAATGTCTTCAAAAGAAACACAAGAAAGTCCAGTTGCCTCCTGGAAAAAGCACTTTTTTTCTTAATTAACTCAATAATTTCAATCAAATCAATTAAGTTTGAATCAACTCATCTTATTAAATTAATGATTTGAACCAACTCATCTGATCAAACTAGTGCTTGAATCAGAGCTTGCTTGATTTCTACAGCCTAATAGCCCTTTGATTTAGGGAGACTGAAACTAAAACTCCCCTGAACAGCCATTTTTCATCCAGATTCATTCAAAGGAATATATATCCCTTCCAAAATAAGACCTTTATATTCCCCGTCTCCTACACTTATCAGAGAGCTGATGGAATGAAGCTAAGAGTAAATCTATCAGTTCTGCCATCTGCATGGCTTTCCTTCTTATGACCTGCCCAAATCCTTGGTGTCACCTATATATTTGGATTTATATCACAAGATTTGGCATCTATACTCATGTTCCATCCATCTGTCATTACTATGTTGTCTGTATTTTGTTCAGCCAAAGAATCTATAGGCCTTACTCTAGCCTTGGAAAGTTATTTGTGATGTTTGAATAGTGAACTAAGGGCAAAAGTACAAGTGGAACCAGGACCAAAATTAAATTGAAGTGCATCTAAACATATTCAATATACCTTATCAGACAATTATGTTTTCATGTAGTTACCCTTTTGTTTGTTTCATGTGCCTTGGAATCTGTGTTAACTCCTTGCAACAAGTCCCTGCAGTTTTCCTGAAAAGATTTTGAAAGTGGTTTGCCGTTGCCTTCTTCCTAGTGATACAATGATTGGTCCAAGGTCATTGGCTTTGCACCTAAGGTGGCACTAGAACTCAGAGCCTTCCAGTTTGTAGCCCAGTACATTAACTACTACACAAATCTGACTCTCTCCTGTTATATTAATAAAATATAACTCCATAGGCACTTTCTGATGTCTCCCAAGTTTTGGGGAAGGATCCATGTTGCTTTTATAGTAATCTCCTCTGAAATGTCTAAGCTTGGTTTGAATCCAGCTGTTTATCTTTGAAGTTTTTTTGTCTCTCTAGGTACACAAATAACTAGACTTTGGGGGAGAAATTACACTGTTGTTGGATTAATGCTTGAAAGATATAGTAATTTTGGGGTAGGACCCTTACTAATCTGTCTATTTAAGGTTACCATACATTTTGGTAGAAAGTAGGAAAGATGACATTGTGTAAAAGATTCAGCAGGAATGCAGCACTTTTGTGTCTATACACACAAAACAGATACATATATACACATACATATGTGCATAGTATTCCATTGTCTCTTACTTTACCTGATATTCCTTTTCTGTGTCTACTTTCCTTGTTCTGTAGTTTTGGCTAGCATCTCCTCCTTGTTCCATTTAAATAAAAGCCACAATCAACTCTCCTGTTTCCTGGCCTTTCCTTCTGCGATGATGCCGCTTTCCAAAATAAGAACAAACCGTAGAATATATGACTTAGCACTTCAAAGCAAATGCTGGGGTCATGATCCAGCCAACTTCACTTCAGAGGAAATTATGTTGCTAGGATCCCAGATTGTTTATTATGCTCTCAGCTTTAATTAGCTGTAAGTAACATCATGTCAGAGTTCTGTCAAAAACACTCAACCTGTCCGGGTGATTTTACTGACTGTGACAGTTTAAATCAGAAACAAGAAAGTCAACATATCAATAATGGGACTGGACATGATGGTTATATTAAGGGGGAAACATGAAAAGTTCTCCATTTTATGTCTTGGAGCTGTTGTGTGTCTCAGAAAGAAGTGGGAAAAACAACTGCTTGAAGATAAATACCTGCTTTTTTTTCTCCCAATTCTTATATTCAGCTCTAATCTTATATATTTTGTATGGTTGGTTAATTTTGGGAATTGCAATCCAACATATTTCAAGGGCATTTTATTGGGGGAAACTACTGTGCAAGGACAGTTTGATTTTTGGAGGATGAGTTTGATTTAATCTTCATCTTCATCCAAAATAGAGAGTACAACACTGTGGGAGAAAATTTAGTCATGCGATTCCCTAGAGTCCTGGGAGTGAAATCTGACATTTTCTCCATAGCTTGTTCAGACTCTCTCTTGGTCTTGCTTTAACCTTCCTAAAATATCAGTAAAATAGTTCCAAATATCAAAAATAATTTGTATGGTTCGTATACAGGTTCAGGAATTGCAAATTAAATAACTTTGTGATGGGAACGGATCAGATTTCTGCCTTTTCCTTATCTCTACAAAATGTGTCTGGAAGCCTTACATTGTTCCTTATCTTTCAACATACATATCAGTCATCAGTCTTGACTGGCAAGCCCTTGATCTGAAAAATATCCAATGTAAAGACTGCTTCCTGCCATAAAACCTCCTGTGTATCCAGTTCTGCATCTAAGGCTCTTCTGAAGTTGATCTTATCCTTAGGCATTATATATGTGCTTGAAGAGTGCTGGTAGGTGATTTTAAAATCTGGACTTAATAGTAAGGCTGGATACAAATAGCATTTTGGAAGCCCCCACCCAATTTGTGGATCATTTCCTCAAATTTATCCAGGGAAAACTGAATTTTTAAAATACTTTTTAAGGGTTGAGCACTTTTCAGCACTGCTACTTGAAAAAAAAAACTTGGAAGGAGATATCGTATGACTAAATTGGGCTTTGATGATTCAAGTGCGAGAAACCAGGAGATAGCAAACTATTGTAAAATTGTATAAGGATAGTTAATTTGCTCACACATTATTTGTCCAGTATTTCACCCATGAATTTAGAACATAGAATAATAGAGTTGGAAGGGACCTTGGAGATCTTCTAGTCCAGCTCCCTGCTTAAGCAGGAGACTCTATACCATTTCAGACAAATAGTTGTCAGCCTCTGTTTGAAAGCCACAACTAAAGGCAAGCTATTCCATTGGTTGATTGCTCTCAATGTTAGGAAATTTCTTCTTAATTCTAGGTTGCTTCTCTCCTTGGTTAGTTTCCATCCGTTTGTTTCTTGTCTTGCCTTTTGGTGCTTTGGAAAATAGTTTGACCCCCTCGTCTTTGTAGGAGCCCCTCAAATATTGGAACACTGCTATCGTGTCTCCCCTAGTTCTTCTTTTCACTAGACTAGACAAACCCAATGCCTGTAACCGTTCTTCCTATGTTTTAGCCTCCAGCCCCCTGATCAATCTTGAGATATTTGAGATTCTCCTTTCAGTTCTCTGAAGAAGAACTGAAGAAACCTCTTAGATGAGAAGTGAAACATCTTCAAGCAAAAAATAAGAAAGTCCAGTTGCCATTTGAAAAAGCACCTTTGGGGCACATGTCCTAAAGTTGCCAAGTTTGAGAAACACTAATCTAGACCTATCTACTCTGGACTTGTTTAGAACTGCTTAAGTGGTAAAATGTATTATTTCACTTATTTCAAATGATTTCTGAAGATGAGCTATTTACAGTGTAATACAATAATTTCAAACTTTGATAAACCCCTACTATGCTTAGGGGATACTCCTGTTCATCCTGTTGTAAGGGATTCTGGATTTTCCATGGCACTGTTACAAGTGCAGACCAGAGTAAATATGGTAATCCCTAGTATAAGCAATGTTCTTTTAGGATGCTTATGTTAGTGTTCTTTCAAGGCCAAGTGTTTGAATTACCCCAAATGATAATTTTGATGCCAGGATTATATGTTCTTAAGGTGTTTCTTTTCTCTTTTCTGATCTTTTTAGAAAGTGTTTGGCCATGGCCTTCTTATAACATCTCAAAGTCACCCGTATGGCTTTCATGTTTAAGGCAGAATTTTGATTTACTAAAAGTCCAACTTCTTTAATCACCAAACTGGCTTTCAAGTGTCTTTTGCTTTCCCTTTATTGCTTAGTCTGACTGCATTCGTAGATTTGTTTTGTTTATTAATCTCAATTTCAAGATGGAGGAAAAACATTCTTATGATGATTGGTTGCGCAGTCATCCAGACTGAATTTGGTATTTTTATCCACCTGCTGTCTCCTTCTAAAGGACTTTGGGATGACCATAAAGGTATGGTCATCCTGTGACCATACCTTTAACACCAACAAAGATGTTGATCGTGTAGGCTGCTCCAAGTAAAACTGCATTTTGCAATTGACTGATGGTAACCTTTGTCTTGGCCAAAGGTGTTCAAATAGTGCTCCAGATGTTTTGAGATTGCAAATTAAACCCAAACTCAAATGGGGGGGATTTGAATTCCATGTTTTGAGTCATGTTCTCTTCAACATTTGTAGAGAGGAAGATGGGAAGAAACTCAAAAGATAATTTAAGCTTACATTAAATGCCCTCACACATGCTGTCTAGGCATGTTCGGGCTAACGTAAAGCAAAATAATTTAGTTTGCCTTCCCTTCCTCATTTGTCACAGGGAATCCTTCAACATCCTTGCACTGAAATGAATTGTCATGTGCAAATAAACAAAGAGGTAGCAAAACTGCCTTTTGGTTTCAATGTGTGCACACAGCTTCAGACTCTCTACACACATCGACATGCAGAAATGCACACACCAAGGGTGCAGATTAATGGTCTCTTCCACTAATATTTCACACTGCTACTTATGGCTCCCAACACTAGATGGGAATAGAGACCTGGTCTTGGCTACTTAGCTTTCCCCTTCCTAGAGGAAGATGGAACCAGGCAATGGCTGAAGAAAAACAACCACTTACGTAGAGGCTGCTTTTAGAATGGATAACTGCCGAATGCCCCCGCTGACTATCCACGTCAGGCTTTCCTGAGTTAGTCAACAGAAGTATTTTCAGCAATGCTTGAAAGGACTGGTTTGTTCGGGGACCACCACAGCCCTCCTCCCTCCCCATAATGTTCTTTTATAGGGGAATAAACACACTGCAATTAGCCATCTCTCTTGCCTTGTGGTCTCTCTCTCTCTCTCTCTCTCTCTCTCTCTCTCTCTCTCTCTCTCTCTCTCTCTCTCTCTCTCTCTCTCTTTCTCTCTCTCTCTCTCTCTCCCACCCCCCTCTGCTCAGACTCCCCATAAGCTAGCTGGTGGCATTCGATCAGCCCAAGTGGAGAATTGCTTGCTTCATCATAAGAAGCAGCTGGATGCAGAATGCTTTTCAAAGGCAGGCTGGTGACCTCCAGATCAGCTGCTGGATACCAGAAAGCTGCAGATGCAGTGGATTTACCCCTCATTTCCTTTCTTTGCGTTCCCACCCCAACCACATATTTTTCTGTCCGTCCCTTTCTCTCTGCAATGTCCTGACCTTGCTAGGCCTCAGTCTCCCCTATCCATCTCCTGGCTTTCATTCTCTCTTGTGAACTCACGCTGGGAGATTAATTGCCGCCATCACCCCTAATCCATCACACTTCCCCGAGATTGTTTTGACATCTAGTTAATTTTTGGCTGATGATTTATCAAATTCTTATTACTGTGTTCTGAAAGGGGTCATTTATTGTGTTGATTCATGGTAATGATAAAAGGGGAAGCTTTTTGAATTTTAACTACTAGCCTTTTGCACGGCTCAGTGAAAAGAAAAAGGAAGAAAAAGAAGAGGAGGGGGCGGAAGCNCCTCCTCTTCCTCCTCCTCCTCCTCCTCCTCCTCCTCCTCCTCCTCCTCCTCCTCCTTCTTCTTCTTCTTCTTCTTCTTCTTCTTCTTCTTCTTCTTCTTCTTCTTCTTCTTCTTCTTCTTCTTCTTCTTCTTCTTGCAAAGAACTTGGGTTGTATTTCTGGCAGAAAACCAGAAAGGCCAAGAAATCACTGGCTTGCATTTCCAAACTACCTTCTTTGCAAAGAGCAGTAACACATTCCTACCTTGTTCACACAGCAAAGATTGATTAGATTAGGACCCAATCAATATCAGAGCTTTGCTGGTATCTCCCTTCAAGTCTAGCCAAGGATAAGCAAGACATAATTTGGGATGGCAGTGACATTTGCTTTTTCGTATGGTACAGACAAGATTGGGGAGGCCTTGCAGATGGAAAGAATCAAGCTTGTTCTAAATGTTTTTCAGCTTTGAGGACTTCTTCTCCCGGGAAATCCACCTGATCCTTTTTCTTTGGCTTTAGTACAGCTATAAAAAAGACTGTGGTTTAGTCAACAATCCACCCTCAGGATTCAACCCTTTGTTACAAAATTTAATTCTCTTCAACAGTGCTTTTTTTGTCATAAATCGCATTTAAACAGAGTTCCGGCACCTTTTTTCAATGGATTTTTCCAAGTTTTAAAAGTAACTTTTGAAAAATTGATGTTTGGTCCACATGGACTTGAATCTCCCTGTCGAGTGTAGCAGGTTGGCGGCAAAATCATTAAAACGGTGCATGTGGGCTGCTTGTGTGTCGAGTCCGATGCATGCGTACTTTGTGCGCGCTGGTTGCAATGGTGCTGCCCAGCTTGTGATAGGTCATGTGGTCACACACTGAGTGCTTACTGCAGGTGGTGACCATTATGTTTCATTACACAACTGACATGTGTGGGTTTGTACAGTGATTGACTACGTGTGAAAGGTAAATCATTTCTTATTTTAAAAAATTGTTGGTGAATTGAAAACCTTTTTTAAATTTTTAGTGTAAAAATGTGACTCCAAATTTAAAAATGAAAAAAAAAAAAAATACTTCTCAACCACTGGTCCTGCTAAGATCTGAATATATATATTTTTTTAAATAAAAGATTAACAAGATGTGAGTTCCCGCACCTTTTTTCTTACAAAAAAAGCACTGCTATTCAACAAATAACTATGTGTTAGGGATGCACAACAGTTCTCTTCAAGGAACCAGCGATATTTCTTTCAGTAACATATGTTGCATAAATTTTCCTATCTCATTACCATTAGCGAAAGCCCTAGGATACCCCTGCATGATGGCTTCACTCTTACAGTGAGGAATCCATCTTGCTTTGTGAAAAAACATTGAAGAGGTGCCATGCTTGAACTTTAGCGAAAGAGAAAGTTAGCCATGATATCAGGACTGCTGTATTTGGGCCAAAAAAACCCCAAGAATAATATTGATAATGCCTAGATGATAGCAAAAGACTTAAAGAAAATATCTAATCCATTGTTTGCCATTTAATGGTCATCTGGATTTGCATCACCCAGCTATGTTTTTCTTGTTCAGTCACTCCTTACTTGTTCTGATCCAGATACTCATATGACAACTCAATGTGGTACCAGGCCATCTATACAGGTAGTCCTCAACTTACACAGTTCATTTAGTGACTGTTCAGAGCTACAACGGACCTGAAAATTGACCTTTGCACTATCCCCTATGATCATGTGGTTGAAATTCAGATGCTTGGTTCATATTTATGACCGTTGCTCTGTCCCAAGGTCATGTGATCCCTTTTTGTGACCTTTTGACAAGCAAAGTCAACGGGGGAGGCAGATTCACTTAACAACTAGGTTACTAACTTATCAACTGCAGTGATTCACTTAACAACAGTGGCAAGAAAGGTCATAAAATGGGGCAAAAGTCACTTAACAAATGACTCACCAACAGAAATCAGTGAGTTGAGGATTACCTGTACTTCCTTTGATAGTGGCCACCCACTGCTTGCCGTGAAATTTCCATGCAACTGGCCACATTTGCTGTTTGGTCTAAAAAAGCTTTAGAGACCATTCCTCTTGGATTGTCTGATGTTTTGAATTGGCTCAAAAACCTCATACCCTGCCAGGATGACTAACATTTGCTGTTTTACATATCTCCAAAGCTTGGAAAATCAACACATTCCTTCCATTTTTTTTAAATAACAATTCAGTCATGTTACATTCCTGTCCACCCTGGTCTGAACCGATTGGAAAGAACACAAGGGATCAACGATGTAAATTTGAAACTACATCAGAAAAGAAGAGGCAGCAACCAATCCCACCAAATCATTTGCTGAACGCTTCTCTCTTTGAAATCTGAATCTGAATCGGATTTATTCGACTGTGATCAAAATGGAGAAGTTCTCTCCTTCTGATAGACTTTTGACTTGTGACGACAAAGCAGTAGGCAAGGACAAGGTGCTTTCTTTAATCTGGGAGTACTTGAGTATAGGCTAGGAATAACTCCCCATCCAAGGATAATGTTCTGTCCCCGTCGGACACACACACCCAAACAGCCAGCCGAGGGTTAAAGAACTTCTCCACACTTCAATTCACAGATAAGAAAACTTGGCAGCAGCTCCGTAGCTGCCTGCCAAGACTTTTACTCAAAGAACAAAAACAATACACACAGTTAGAAAAGT
>NW_015387219.1:184235-234440 GCF_001527695.2 Protobothrops mucrosquamatus
ATAAGAGGGGCTCACAAGACGGAGCTACAACAGATAATTTTGTTCTGAAGAGAGACGATGACAGCATATCTGGGGTGAGATGTCCTTCCTATGTTAGCTCTTTCAAACTTCCTTAGAAAATGATAGAATATTTTAGGCTTCTTTGAGGAAGGACCTTCGGTTTGCTCGCTCTTTAAATGTGGAAAGTGATTGAGTAGCAATCGCAAAGGAAAGATGATGGTCCCTATACTGAGATCACAACAGGTATCCTGCACTGTTTCTTCCTGCTGCTAAAGCTAAGTTATTTTCCAGGGAAATGATCAAACATGTTATTTTATATGTGAGCTCCATTCTGAATGCTGAAATTATTGCGTAGGATAATAAGGAGCTGTAATTGGCCATTAGGCACTGGTTACCTGCTTCCAATAAAATTATGTTGCTCTACACCCATGATTATATTGAAATCACAAAGAGCTCCTTAATGTCAGGCTTATTTGCACTAGTGACATAATGAAAGGTTGGATAATCTATAATTTGCAAGACTAAAAGGTCGCAGGGCAATCTTAATGGATAGACCGATATCCAGATTTGGAGATCTTTTCATGTTTTAAATAATCTTCAGCCGTCATTGGAAATGATGTTTGTAATAGTATTAAGGGGAAAAATCTCAAGTTTGTTCCTTAATATTAGCCTTTAAAAAGCAGCATATTAGTATTCAAAGGCCTAACACTAGGTCTAGCAGAAAAATGCAAACTGTGTTGTTTCTTAATACTAAACTCTAAATATTCATAGTATATTTATTCTGTAAGTCCACAGTTAAGGAATTTGCTGCAAAATAACCCTGGTAGAATAGCAACCTTGAGACTTATTCAGATGCTATGATGTTTTTATACCTCTGCAGTTCGGAATTGTGCAGGCAATACGTGTTTTTTTTATGACATTCCAAGTAAAAGTTGGACTTTGAAGAAGCAAGACAAAAATAATATTAAATACTTTTGAACTTTGGTGTTGGAGAAGACTGATAGGCATACAGGTAATCCTCAACTTACCATTCATTTAGCAACCATTTGAACCATTTAGCAACCACAACAGCTCTGAAAAAGTGACTTATGACCACTCCTCATACTTATGGCCAATGCAGCATACTCATAGTCATGTGATCAGTATTAGGGCATGGGGCAACGGCATGTATTTTTATTGGTTGCAATGTGTGATCACCATTTGTGACTTTCCCAGCCAACTTTTGACAAGCAAAGTCAATGGGAGATGCTTTTCTTTGCCAACATTCTGTTCATGTTTTCATTACATTATTTCAATATTCACTTTTTGTTTCTTGTACATTCAGTAAGTTCCAATTTGTAACTTCTTGGCTGTTCTTGGCTGGCTTTTAGATAATCAGCCACTGCACGGTTTTCTTCTTTGACAGTTTTTTTGACCTGAAGTAAACCTTTGCCTCCATTTCTGCAGGGCAGGTATAATCTATCATTGTCACTACGGGATATAATGGATAGTGAATAGTCATCAATTTTCTCGGTTTTTTTGGTCCAGACTGTCCAGTTCAGCTTGTGTCCAGTTAATAATTCTAGCAGTGTATTATATTACAGGTATGGCCCAAGTATTGATGACTTTGATGGAGTTTCCACTGTTAAATTTTGTCTTTAGCAATTCTCTCACTCTTTGGATGTATTCTTTACTAACCACACATTAATCAACTTTTCCATGCTTGATGTTATCTAACTGTAAAATGTCCAGATATTAGTAGGCTTCATCCTGATGACTCTTGATGGTTTAGACATTCAGCATTTCAATTCCATTACTGTTCATGATTTTATTTACTGTAGCATATATCACTAGGCCAAATTCTATTGCTATATCTATGCTAAAAAAAAATCCTACAAAATGTCTATACAGATATATGCACAGATGGAAATTCACATTGATTTTTGCATGCAGTTTTTTTCCTAGTATTATTTCTCTGGAATGCAACTTCCCCCAATCAATATATTTTTCAAACTTTGGGGAAATAGTTAAAAAATCTCTGATTTCCCTATTAGTAAGGATAGTATAAATTATCAGTTCTTTTAACATGTTATTGGAAACCTAGGTTAGCATGGACCAAGAATGAGAGATTTCAGATTTATAGAATTTGTTGTGTTCATTCAGTTCCTATGACCCAACAACTAGAAGCAACTCCAATCCTTTTGCACATGTTTCTACTCCTGTTTTTCTCTCAATATAGTTGTTTGCTAGTATGTTTACATCACCTAGATTAAAAGGGTTCTGATCTACATGTTGCCTACTCGGCTTACTAGATTACATGACCTGTGGTTCTTCAGATATTGTCAAACTACTACTCCCAATATCCCTCACTGTTAGCCTCCTCCTCCTCCTCCTCCTCCTCCTCCTCCTCTTCCTCCTCCCTCCATAAGTGATTGTAATACTCCAGTCTTTAGTGAAATGTTCAGAATAAATATCTATGGATTGTGATTGGTTCTCTTTAGAGCAATAAAAGTTGTTCTCTCTGTAATGCATATATAATTAATAATACGTTTAAAATGGAACTTAGGGATCTAAGAGTATTTTTTAAAAAGTACATTACAACAGATATTTTGGAACATTTAAGATGACCTGTGATGAATACAGGACTATTTTGGCCTCAACAAACAGTCAAAAACCAGTGAACCTTCAAAATGAACTTTGGAATTCCCCCTTAGCCCAAATCCCTCTCCAATTCAGTTATTTCATCTGCAAGATCCATAACATTTGGAAAGGATGGACACAAGCAGCGTACGAAGCATCATCCACCTTACAACATCAACACTCTACTTTGACTTTGAGGATAGTTTTGTCAGAGAGCAGCAGCAGAAGGCGAAATAGTTTTATACATTTACCCTGGATAGATTTAATGAAATAGGAAGGGATTTTAAAGAAGAAAAAGACAACATATTGTATAGTTCTGGAGTTTTATTGCTCGAGATTTAACCTGCACCCTGTTTTATACAAGACAATCCTTTAATTGATTGGCTGTGATACCAGTTCAACAAACCAAAAGGAAGGGTTGAGCGAATCTATTTCTAAGTGGGTTTTTTTTTTCATATATCTATTCCATCATATATTGGCATTTTTCTTCATGGAGCTGTGATGATACAGTGGTTAGAATGCAACGTTGCAGGCTAACTCTGCCCACAGCCTGGAGTTTGGTCCTGACCAGCTCAAGGTTCACTCAGCTTTCCATCATTCCAAGCTTGGTAAAATGAGGACCCAGATTGTTGGGGGCAATATGCTGACTCTGTAAACAGCTTAGAACACTATGAAGCGGTATATAAGTCTAAGTGCTGTTGCTATTGCTATTTAAAACATCTTCCCCCACACTGCATATGTAGATTTTTTTTCTTATTAAATGCATCTCTGTATATATATTTTCCAGTGATCCAGGTCATGGTTGTCCCAAAGGTGCTTTTTCAAAAGGCAACTGGACTTTGTTTTTCCTTGAAGCTTTGGAGAACTGAAGAAGCTTTTTTGGATGAGAAGCAAAACATTTTCAAGCTAAAACAAAGTCCAATTGCGTTTTGAAAAAAGCACCTTTGGAACAACCATGACCTGGATGACTGAGAATCTCCATAGCTGTGTAGCAGGGCTGGATAAATCTACTGGCTTTGCTGGTTCTGACAGTCAGTTTGTCTTCATTTCAAGTTGCTTCCAAGAAATTTGGAAAAGTCAGTTCTTTCGGTTCTTCAGAGAACTGGAGAAGCTTCTTGGATGAGAAGTGAAACATCCTGAAAGAAAAACAAAGTCCAGTTGCCTTTTGCAAAAGCACCTTTGGGCCAGCCCTGCTACCTATACCTATATTTCCTGTAAAAGGACAAGAGCTCAGAAGCTGCATCAAACCAAAGCAAAAAGAACTGATGAAGGACTGATTGTCGGCACTTTCTGTGAAAAGATCCTGAGAAGGAAAAAAAAAAAGGATTCTCCTTGTGCTTACCCAACCTTTGCAAACTAGCATACAACCTCCAAGATCAGGAGCATCTTATTTAAATCAGACATTCTGTCTGTTTTTCTCTCAATGGCCTTCTCTCCCTTTCTATCACTTTCAAGGAGGTCACCCTGACCGAATGAAGGACACGAGGAGTGAAAGAAGGTCAGGCATTAGCACAGCTATAACTGCACTGCTACCGAAAGTAAGAATGCCATCCATCACAGCACTACACTACTCCATTAGGCCTCACATGAAATATTCCCAGCTCTGCAATGCAGGGTCATACATCTCCCAGTCTAGACACCTTCCTGTTGTGTGGAGATCAATGCCTCACGGTCATGCATCATGTGTCATCCTGTAGCCCTCGCTCTAATAATCGTGTCTATTCTCTAGTCTGCCATATAAATTATGGTACAGGCAAAAAAAAAAGCGCTATATTATTCAGGAACCTTGGTCACTAATGGATTATTGGTTTATTGGCTGATAATGAGAGTGCTTCCCCCTCCCCACATCTTTTCTCTCTCTGTTTTTTGATGCTGAAGCTCATATTTATTTATTTATCTCTTCGCATTAGAGCTCTGTGTAAGGAATGGCTGCTAGGCTTTAGCTCTTCCCTAACGCTGAAACAAAAACACAGGAAGAAGGAGAATACTTGGGAAAAATGCAGTACCGACAATCTACAGGTTTTCTCTGGGGGCAGTTTTGGATCTCACTGCTTGATCCAAAGCAGATTCCAAGCAAACCTCAGATTCTGAGCCACGGTTGGCAGCCAACAATCCTTGGCTTTCCACAACAGAGTCAGGAGAGAAGCAAGTGGCCTCAGCCAAGCTCTCCTCCAATTTATTTATCTGATCTAGTTTGCAAAACAATCCCGTTGCTACCATGTCAAACCCGTGAATCTCTTAGGTGACAGAAGACAAGGCCTATTCAAGACAGCGGCGGAGGAGCAATCATAGTAATTTTCCTGAATTTTGCATCATCATTGTACATCGAAATGAAATTAATCAAATCTGGATTTTGTCCTGCCCCACCCATCACCTTTTGGAATGAAACCCCTGGCACAGCGCTCCAAAACCTCATGGGGCTTTTGGCCTGGAAAATGTTGTCTTCCATCCATTGGGCCAATCTTCTTTGAAAGCCATCAGAACAAAGCTCTTCTACAAGGTTCTCCCAAGATCTGTTGCTAATTTCTTGTTGCTTGTTTGCACAAAACAGCAGTGTGTTTATCTCATTAAGAGATGCCAGAGTTCTCCAACTTCCTGCCGAGAGATCATAACTTTTCTGTCTTCCTTCATGCGGTCATACAGGCTGACCTGTCAGATTTTCTTTTCTCCCCAGGAGTATGAGATGGATAGCAGGTGACTCAATTAGCAATCCGAATCCCAACCTATCACAGCGACTAGCTAAAGTCAGACTCAGTTCTAAGCCAATCTTTGTTTGACTGATGAACATACCAGAGAACAAGCCTCATGGATTTAATAATAATAATAATAGTAAAGTTGGAAGGGACCTTGAAGGTCATCTAGTCCAACCCCCTGCTCAGGCAGGAAACCCTATACCATTTTGGACAAATGGCTGTCCAGTCTCTTCTTAAAAACTTCCAGTGTTGGAGCATTCACCGCTTCTGGAGGCAGATTGTTCCACTGGTTAATTGTTCTCACTGTCAGGAAGTTTCTCCTTAGTTCTAGATTGCTTCTCTCCTTGATTAGTTTCCATCCGTTGCTTCTTCTCCTGCCTCCAGGTGCTTTGCAGAATAGCTTGACTCCCTCTTCTTTGTGGCAGCCCCTGAGATATTGGAACACTGCTATCATGTCCCCCCTCGTCCTTTTCTTCGTTAAACTAGACATACCCAATTCCAGCAGCCGTTCCTTATATGCTTTACCCTCCAGTCCCCTAATCATCTTTGTTGCTCTTCTCTGTACTCTTTCTAAAGTCTCAACATCTTTTTTACATCGCAGTGACCAAAACTGGATGCAGTTTTGTTCTGCCTGTTTGTTCTGCCTGTTCCGTTCTCTCTTTCAATACATGCGCAGCAAAAGGAAAAGTTTAGTAGAGCGATCAGATCTGGTGGCAACAAACAGGATGGCCACTGCAGTTTTTCTTTAAGTTTTTCTGTAGTAACACTTGGCTGCCAGCTAATTATCATCCTTATTTCTGCAGCTCAAATCTGCTGGGTGTGCCTCTCAGAAGCAAATTACATTTGGAGTACATACACAGTGTAAAATAAGTATCAAAACATAGGACATTCACTTTATTCTAGTTTTGAGGGGTCCTTGGTGCTCTCTAAGCTTGGTTGTTTTCTTGCAGACATTTCATTACCCAAGCTAGGCAACATCATGTTACCTAGTTTGGGTAATGAAATGTTACCTAGTTTGGGTAATGAAATGTCTGCAAGAAAACCACCAAGCTCAGTGAGCACCAAAGACCCCTCATTTCAACACTGAATTAAAAACATTCTTTTTTATTGGTATTATACCATTATTAAACCAATCCTGGGTAGCTTCTGGAGATGAACACCATGCATGTAATAGTTAGGCTTCTCTACGAAATAGAATAATGAATAGATTCTAATTCTGGGCTGGTGGATGGGCAAGTGATAAAACATATCCATGTGTTGCAAGACCCATGACTTATGTAATTGCACCTGATGTCAGGAAGCCAGAGCAAATAGCTGTATTTGCATCACATCATTGTGATGCATATTTTATCATCATCATCATCATATTCTGTATTAGATGCCAGTCCATCCATCTATCCACTGTCAAAATGTTCTGATATTAATAATTCATTTTATATTAGTCGGACTGTGTCTCTTTAGATGTTTTTGGATCAAAGCGTCTACTATCCAGATTGAGAACCATGCTAACTAGCAATATCTGAAATATTGCTGCTTCCCCTCCTGTTCTAAAGGGTCCCCAAAAGATAGGAGAACAATTTCTTTAAAGACGATCGTAAACATTATTTTGCCCACGTTGGACTTCATGACTCACACGTTACTTGGTGTGCATATCAACATGGTTTTTCACAAATGCGTGCATTGGCACCGCATCTAGGCGGTAATGTATCTACAGTGGCATGACAAAAAGGACCTGGCAGGAAATGAAAAATGCCCAGCCTTGCATCCTTCTTGCAGCGGGGCCTAGAAATTGCTTTCTTCTGAAATTACTTCTTGCTACAATGATATAGGGTTTGCGGTGCATGTTGGGATACACAATCTATCTTCCAACGTTCGAAGTCAGCAGGGTTGGGGCAGTGTGGAGGAGAGCGGGAGAGAGAGAGAATGAAAACCACCATCTCTACCCACATTTCAACATTGCTTTTGATCCATGGCCAAGGTCTTCCACCTGCAGAAATCTTCAACTATCACATTTCTACTGCTCCAGCCGATAACGAAGATAATTGTTTCATCCACTTTGTCAAGCTGAAATGAAAAGAGGGCAAAAGCAGAATGCTGCCACCATAAATCACAGTCTCCAGACAGCACAAAGGGGGGGGGGGAGGAAAAAGACAAGATAGTGACTTCATTAAGGGTTATGTATTGTGTCATTAAGTTGGCAGGGGTCACCTTGCATGTCACCTCAGCTTCCCATGATGCATTGCCTGCTCCTCTTTCCAATAAAATTAAACGTAGATGTAAAACTGATTAGGCCATGTTTGCTTCAGCCCAAGGCAAGGCAGGGAATAATTGATACAAGATCACAACTGATTCATAATGGCAGCCATTTCTCTTCCTGGCCATTTCATTGCTGACCTTGCCCATTAAAATAAGCCCTGATGCCTTGGAAAAAAAAGGCACTTTATTTGCAACCCTCCCCCTCTCCCTCTCAACCTTCCTTGCCAGGAATTCATTTTCACATGTTTCTCTCCTTGGAATTTTTCATTCAAAATTATTGCCAGCAAAAGATGGATACGGGCAGCAAAGCAGGGGATGGAAATGTGTGTTGGTTGTGATTGAATGGCTCAGAGCTACACTTCCAGTCCCTTCTAAGCATTGTTGCTGACTCACCTCCTGCTTCAAAAGATTGCTGAGAGCGCCCCTTTTCAATGGCTTAGCATTGGTGGCTGACCGCTGAGCCTCTTTCCCAAGAGCAGTCATGTCAGAAGGTTACGTGAGAGAGAACAGCAGGTACCAAGGCTATCGCCTACCTTTCTGAAAAGCCATCTTCACCAGGCCCAGCCTTCTTTCCCAGGAGTCATTTATATTTCAGAAGGGGAAATAGAAAGGGAAAGGAAAGGGGGAATGGGGAGGAAAAGATAATGAAGAAAGAAAGAAAGAAAGAAAGAAAGAAGGAAGGAAGGAAGGAAGGAAGGAAGGAAGGAAGGAAGGAAGGAAGGAAGAAAGAAAGAGAGAGAGAGAGAGAGAGAGAGAGAAAGAAAGAAAGAAAGGGGGAAAGGAAAGGAAAGGAAAGGAAAGGAAAGGAAAGGAAAGGAAAGGAAAGGCGATGGAATGGAAAGAAAGGGAAAGGAAAGGAAAGGAAAGGTGATGGAATGGAAAGAAAGAAAAGGAAAGGAATGGAATGGAAAGGAAAGGAAAGGATTTTTCTGGATACATTGCGATCATCACATTATATGTTCATTATAAATTGTCATTACAACATTCAGAGCATTAAGAAGCAACAGCTAAACATTCCTATTTTTTTTTTATTTTCTACTTTGCCTATTTTTTTTGTGTGGTGCTTATTTACACAGTAAGGCTGAGGGCAGGAGCTGCCACTTTTTATTGATCTGTAGACATACTGAGAGCCCTAATGGCTTCCATGTGGATAGTAATGCTTTAAATGGTGGGGAAAAGAACTTAGCTCCTGCAGATGTCACTGAAGTATCCCTTGCTATTAACTCTTCTGGTTCTTCAAGCTCAGCAGTATCTGGAAAGCCATCAATTGATCAAAAATAGTAATATATGAATATGACAGTGCTAGGCAACACTAGGCAACGTTCTTGAGAAGAATGGCTTCTGAGCAGTCCATATGTGTTTGTTTGTTTCCTGCATGCAGATACCATCCCTGATTCTCTAAGCATCTCAAGTGTCAATAACTGGACAAAATCTTAGCCACAGTCACCATCAGTAGATGGGAAGAATGAGAAGGAAGGCTGACCACTACTGTTCCTCCCTCAATCACCTACTGAATCTTTTTCCCCATGTGTTACCTTAGCTGAAGTCAACTCTCAGAAGATTGCTTTGAACCTGATACTAAGGATTGTCAAAAAAAAAAAAGTCAGAGCCAAGATTCAAAGCTTAAAAAAGGAACTTGAGCCAAGGAAAACACTGGAAAGTACCAGAACCAAGAAAGCAATTGTTTCTCCATCTAAACAGGAAGTCATTCATAGTTCTTTTTTGTTAAGAGGACAAAAAGATTGGATGCGCAGAACTAGTCATAGCCTGGGAACATTTCACTGCCAAGATAGATGCTTGAAACCTGGTTGACAATTGCATGAGTTACTTGAAAACACAGAAGGAGGCACCTGATACTACTTTAGATTATTGCTTGTCTAGCTCAATATTGTTTAACCAGAATTACCCTACAGAATAGACATAAGGTATCAGGAATTTATTCTAGTCCTATGAGAAGATGCTGGACATTGAAGCTTGGACCTCATATGTGAAAACTATGAGCTTCGACTAGAAAGCTGAAACTTCTCATTATGACCCTTCCTGTATTGATCAGTGATTGCTAGTGGATTATAATGATGGAGATTATACCAAAGGAAGGGCCTAAGAAAGTGAGCTTCTTCTTGTCAGATCGCCCAGTAAGTCTTTCAACTGGATTGAAAATCAGTATACCCCAATGGGAAAAGTATCTCTTGAACTTTTTCACCATTTTTCAAGGGGGAAAAAAAAGCAAGGTAAAAGGGAAATTTTTGAGTGGGAGAGGTGATAAAGAGTCTCGCAGTATCTTACAATTGGTTATTTCCTGCCATCTGCAGTAGTAAAATCACCTGTAAAATCACGCCCAAACTCTATAATCAATTGTGTTGCTATCTTGTATTTGCTTCATACACTAAACCAGATCTAGAGAGGAAGAAAAGTTGGTAGTTACTTTTAATCAACTAGTTTTTATAGCTTTTGTTCCCATTGCTTGCCCACCAAATTCTCCATGAAGCATCTGAAGATGAATCGCACCATGGTTAATCCAGTAATCAAGATGGCTATGATTATTGAAGAATGCAGGTGTGAAATGCAGAATAGGGAAGAAGTGGAAACAGGGTTTGGAAGACTAGTGAAGATTGGACCCTGCAGTTTTTATACAGTGTAAGAGAAACATGATGTTTAACATAAGAATTACACACACACACACACACACACACAAATGGGATTCTGAATGTTGATTCAGAATATCCCATCTTGCACTAGTGGTAGGGAAGCAATACAAGTGAATTGTTGAGAACCTGTGAGATTTAATATGCAGCTTCTCTGTGCTTAGATAACAAGGTGCAATAAATGTGTCCTTCCGAAACTTATCTATAGCCCTTCAAATGAGATTTTGTTCTCATACAAAGAGAGAGCTTGGGCTCATAACTCAATTTATTTAGTTCCTGGCTGACCTTTCTTCCTCACTGCAGTGTCCATCCTATAATAGAGAGTGCACGATGGCATGCCACATATCAAAGCGGGCTTTCCTAGTGTTTTATATATCATTGTGCCAGAATAACCTCTGCAGATTTACACTCCTTATGTTTACTGCACATTTTTGCCCCCAAGGAAGGTGAGAAAATATAAGGTAGGAGGAAAGTAGAAGGAAAGTCATCAGGATTTTCAAGTTCCCTCTGTACTTTTCTTTGACTCTTTGAAACGTAACATTCTTCTATTCCTGAAAGAAAGAAAAAATGAAAAGAGACACTATTATGTAAGCAGAACAAAATGGGACATGGCATTTTGAGCCCAGTGATATACAGGTAAACATTTAAAACTTATTTTTTTTAACCCAATATCAGATGTTCACCTATTCAGTTTATTAATTACTCTATAGCAATTTTTCCCCTAAGACAATTTATATAAATACTTTATATAACTACATAATAAAAATAAAATAAAATAAATAAAACAAATAAAAATCAAATCACAGTTGCTCCAAAAAAGACCAACATAGCATTTCATTTAAACTATTAGCTTAGAAACCATTCATAGAACGTAGAAGATAGAATAACATAGAATAACAGAGTTGGAAGGGACCTTGGAGGTCATCTAGTCCAACTCCTGCTCGAACAGTAGACCCTATACCATTCCAGACAAGTAGCTGTCCAGTCTCTTCTTGAAAGCCTTCAGTGTTGGGCACTCACAACTTCTGAAGGCAAGCCGTTCCACTGGTTGATTGCTTTCACTCTTAGGAAATTTCTCCTTAGTTCTAGGTTGCTTCTTTCCTTAATTGGTTTCCATCCATTGTTTCTTGTCTTGCTTCCAGGTGCTTTGGAAAATAGGTTGACCTCCTCCTCTTTGTGGCAGTCTTTTAAATATTGGAACACTGCTATCATATCTCCCCTAGTCCTTCTTTTCACTAGACTAGACATATGCAATTCCTCTAATTATTCTTCATATTCATATTCTTCAAATTCAGGGCTTCACATGCCAGAATTCTCAGGCAATACATCCATTCTTGAAAAGTCTGAGAATTAAAGTCTACCCATGTGGAAAATGGAAGAGACCACACCTGGAATACTGCAACCAATTTTGGTCACCATGCTACAAAAAAGATGTTGAGACCTTGGAAAAAGTTCAGAGAAGAGCAACTAAGATGATCCAAGGCCTGGAGACTAAAACATATGAAGAATGGCTGCGGGACTTGGGTTTGGCTAGTCTAAAGAAAAGAAGAAATAAGGTTGACATGATAGCAGTATTCCTTCATTTGGGACTAAGTTTCATTCATTTCCACCTAGATTTTAAAAAAATGAAAAAAAGGTTTGGGAGTAGGTGAAGAAAAGGTGTTTGTCCCATTGTGCTATGAAAGACCAGCATTTTTGCTCCATCATTCCAAGTTAGGGAAGAGAATATCCCAAACCAGTCACATTATTTTAGCACCATAGAGAAATGCAACCATCCCGCCCAAACTTTCTCCAACTGAAAGCTCATAGTAATAAGAAAATTGGAAAAAAAAAAAAACCCAACTCCTAGGCCTTATATCGTGGGTCAGATCTCCTGACCAAGGGAGCACTCTGACTAATGGTTGGGTTGGCTCTTCCAAGTATAACTTCTGTCAAATGAGTGATGAAATAAATGGACAGTACCTGATAAAATGAATTCGCCTGCTGCAGATGGCCAGCATCTTGCAACCTTGATTGGTCTTGAAAAAGGGCTAAGCACTTTAGATTGGATTGCAGTTAGGATGGGGGAGGGGGCAACTGAGAAATCCCAAATGTATCGGTCACAAGGAAAATTGAAAAAATACATCTCAAAGAGCGGCAGAGATCTTCTACCCTGCTTCCAAGAAAACCAGGACCGCAACCATTGAGTCGCCAGGAATTAAGTTTGGCTCAAGGGAGTCTTTAGCTTTAAAGCAGATTTATCATTTAGATCAGTGACCCCCAATCTTTTGGGCACTAGGGACCATTTCTGTGGAGAGAGATTTTTCCACAGACTGGACATGCTTGCATCCCATGGATGGGGCTTCACTTGTTTGTGTGGCCCAGTTTCTGTCATGCTGCAGCCCGGTGCCGGTCTATGGACCGGGGGTTGAGAACCCCTGATTTAGATTATGGGAGAGAGAGAGAGATGGAGTATTATAAAGAGGAATGAAAACAAAGCAAGATGTTAGTCCTTTCTTTTCAGCAAATGTCATAGCAAATGAAAGATTGGGGCCTCAAACAATACATCAAAATATCAACTTTTTTTTTCCTCAGGCACAGATGGCCACCACATTTGTTCGACATTCTTTCCCCCTGTATATATATTTCATAGCCAAATCCAGTCATTTGTGAACAATGTGGCCATAAAAGTGAGTAATAATGATTGGAAGCATCTTAGCGTTGTTTTAATGGGCCTAGCCAGATGCTCAAGAGGTGTAAATGCTGCTGACTTCAATGGGCAAGGGAGACCTTCTCCACTATTGTGTAGTAATGATGGCAAGAGACAAAAATACAATGTGATCCAGCTAACAATAACCTGGATTTTAATTTATTTTCATTAATTGCTTAGACGTGGGCAAACTCTGGGGCTTATGTGTCTGTACACACAAACTCAAAGATTGGCTTCACTCATAGCATTAAGCTGTACTTAATGTACATCCACACATTGCATTAAGAATGGATAAATGAATGGATGGATAGGTAGATGATAGACAGACAAGAGAGAGTCGTTTAACAATTCAGACTTGGTGAAATCCAATACAATTTGACTTGATTCCAAACTCCCACAGGTATATATGGATTTAAATTTAGTTATCCACTGACTTTCACACTTCCTGATTGTCAACTGTGTTAATTTTTTGAGCTTAACACAAAGTCTGTCTGTCTTTCTATGTGTGGATGGATGGATAGATAGATATAAACATAGATCAGCAGTCATTGTTCCAAAACAATGGAACAATAACAAAAATCACTTTTTCAATGAGTCCATGTATAATATAAAGGAGTCACTGCGGATTTTACTCCACTAGTCATTGCTGACTGTATGGAGTGATGCTCATCTCTGTTTCAAGGTCATTGAGCCAGTGCTGTCCAAAGACATTTCCGTGGTCATGTGGCCAGCATGACATCATGGAGTGCTGTTACCTTCCCACCAGAGTGGTACCTATTTATCTACTTGCATTTGCATACTTTCAAACTGTTAGGTAGGCAGGAGATGGGGCAAGGACAGGAGCTCATCCCATTGCATGATTGTCGGGTTTGGACTTGGGCTGCTGGCTTTCTAGCCAAAGGTCCATTCATGTCAAAGACTTTTAAAATATAATACTGTTGCAGTTGTAGAAATGAACTCAATAAAAATACTTTTTTGCAGTGTTAAAATTTGCCAAGAGATTGGGCAACCATTTGTCTGAAATGGTATAGGGTTTTCTGCATGAGCAGGGGGTTGGATTAGAAGACCTTCAAGTTTTCTTCCAACTATTCTATTCTATTCTATTCTATTCTATTCTATTCTATTCTATTCTATTCTATTCTATTCTATTCTATTCTGTTCTACTAAGGAGAAACTTCCTGACAGTTAGAACAATTAACCAGTGGAACAACCTGTCCCCAGAAGCGGTGAATGCTCCAACACTGGAAGTTTTTAAGAAGAGACTGGACAGCCATTTGTCTGCAATGGTATAGGGTTTCCTGCCTGAGCAGGGGGTTGGACTAGATGACCTCCGAGGTCCCTTCCAACTTTATTATTATTATTATTATTATTATTATTATTATTATTATTATTATTATTATTATTATTATTATTATTATTATTATTATTATTCCATTCCATTTGAGCACACTGAGGCAATAAGGCCAGATCCTTATGAAAAGAAGAAACTGAAAGATTAATCAAACAGTTCATATTTAACTGTGGGCCATAGAACTGATTAAATGATTAAATGAACCAAACAGTAATGAAAGAGAACAAGGAAAACCTACTTTTCCCTAAAAAAATAGTTCGGGGCCAAACCTCCCTTGACCAAAGGCAAATTTCTTGGCTGGCTTTGTTGAATAAGGACCAAGGCCCATATAGACAAGCATTCTGTTTCCTGTATTAATTAGTCAGATACTTCTGGGAAGATCAAAAAAGTCCATGGTGGAAATAGTTCATTCCTCCAACTGGCTTGTGCTACAATTAGCTGTCATAATAAGTGAATTAGAGGCTACAGAGGACAATATTTTTGTTTATTTGAGGTTTTGTATGGGTGTGTTTGGGGAACTAACAAAAAGGATAGGAATGAACATTCCTGGGTTACATTCCTCACTCTTAAATTGTCCCCATCCCTTCCCAAACTGTCAAAACATGGCCATCTATATATTTTTCCAGTAGTAAAATGGAAGAGAAGGTTGAAGGTAATAATTTCACATCAAAGTAGGAATGCTGAAGACATTGGGAACTTTCAAGCAGTAGCCAGTAATCAGACTAGTGTGCTGAATTCCACTAGGAAGGAGACGACAAAAGAAAGTTCTCCTTGAACGAAGAATTAGTCACTTTGGTAGTCATTCTACCCCATAATCTTACAAGGCTGCAATATTTGGTTATCCTGCCAGCTAATAATGTGCCAGAAGCAAACTTTTCAGCTTCATCATGACTGTGTGGTGGAATGTAGTCTGGATTCCCAGGAGGGAGGGGCTACATTCCAGAGGAGCAAGAGAAAGCAAAGTTTAGACAGTTATGAGGAAGACGGTCAAGACAACTCAGAGAATTCTCAGAGAATATTTTTAATGATGCAACTAATTGCTTTCGTTTGTCAAGATTCTGTCTATAAGTGAGGAACGATAAAGGAACTGATCAGAAGAACCTCAGCATGCATTACCTGGTTTTTGAAGGCATGTCTTGAACCTAAGTTTCCTGCTTGTAACATGAACTTTCTCCAGCTCTTCCTTCTTTTGCTCTATCGTCTTTTTGCTTAGAAATTATCTGTATGAAAGAAAGCATCCAATAGTCAAATCTACGTTTACGATGACACTTGCAAATGTGAGGCAGATTTCACTCCCATATAATCATGTTTTACCTCCACCTCACCCCATTTCTCCATCCTGACCTTGGCATTTTCTTTCTCTACTCCCGGGTTTCTCCGGTGTCCTCTGTCCAGCTTTGCCTCTCATTTGTCAATGTTGTTATTGAATTTTCAAATACCAGGAGTGTGCATAAATCAATGGCCCGCTTCTCCCCGGTGGCATATCCCTGCCACATGTGGTCATTCATTTTTTTAATAAGTCTGCCTTTCCTTTCTCCCATTTATAAAAATGCATCTTGTTCGGCCACTGCCGTCCATCATTCAGGGAGTCCGGCTATTTGTTGTCCTTGAGTGCTTATTCATCAACGTTTTCAAAAGCAAAATCACTCTTTGCCTCCTGCTCTTATTGTGCCATCAATCTTGACTTGGGATCAATAAACTGCACTGTTGCAATTTCCCTCTTCTGCCCCACCAACAACACCCACCAGAGCCAGCTTTTCTGAAGTAAGTGTTTTATTTACATTAAAAAAAAAAATACAGATCATCTGATGCCAATCAATGGCAGTGTCACTGAAAATAATATTCTTATTGGCTTTCAAAGTAACACTAACCACCTGAGCATCAGTCATTCGGTGTAGTAACCCAAAGAAATTGCTACTCAGCACATCCATTAGCTGTGTTCTGGTAGCATCAATCACGGCGGGTGGAAAAGAAAAGAATGAGAGGTGCTGGAATAGAAACATGAAACAAGAGAATAGTTCAGCAATAAGGTTCACACAATGGTGGAAACCTGAGGTTCTGAGAGTGCAGAATCCTTGTGGAAGGAACATATGTTCTTTGTAACCCATTAAATCCACTTTAAAAGATTTAATAGTCAGAAAGTGAACTGATTATCACCAGTCGCGGAATTATTTAGCCTCTTTCCAACAGTTGATATTTAATTAATGTTTAGTGAGGATTCTACCACATATTTTTAGCAGAGGGTCTCAAGAAACAGACTGAATCCAGCATGTCAAGAACTTTAGATTTTATTTGATTTAAAGGCCTCAAGAAGTTCAAAGCACTAGAAATGATTTTCAGATGAAGTCCTCAGAGCAAATCAGAACAAGCTTGTTGAACCAGATTACACTAGCAGTGGTAAAAATTAAATTTGAACTTTGGATGATTCTCGCTATGATATATATTTTAACATATCTATATAAATAAAAATGTAAATGTTCGTTTGTTCAAAATCTTAAATCTCCGAAAGTTCTTCACTGATTGCTTTGAAATTTTGACACAACGTTGCATTCGAATACATGCGTGTTTTTATATACCTATATTATATAGATGTCACACCTGTGACAGGTAAAAACATGCTTTTTTGAAAAACAGCGCCATCTGTTGGATGTAAAAGCAACACATGCTTTTACTAGACTGAGCCACAGCAACGCGTGGCTGGGTACAGCTAGTTAAAAATATTTCTTGCTATGGGATTGATTACTTTAATGTAATGGGTATATGGCCTAGATAGAATTAGCTAAGAAATGTAGGAAAACTATATTATTTCAAGAGATCAACCTTCCAAACAAGGTTGGGCTTGAATGCTGGACATAGAAAGCTTAGACCAAGCTAGAAAGTGTTGTCTACTCTGGGGCTTGTAGCAGATGCTCTCTAGAGTCTATAGAAGTGATGCTTTCTTTTGATTATCGAGCCCTCTAAATTATGAGTGAACAACTTCCGCCAGGTTCAGACCTACATGAAACTTGTGTAGTATATTGAGGACCTCCAGATTGGTGTTGGCAAATGTTATGTGTCTTGCAAATTACTCATTTTTCTTTTAATCCTTAAGTTGAACTTGTGAAAAACTAGACCAAAGACTTTTTGTGCATGCAACACCTGTGCTCTGCAACAGAATTGTGCCCACTATCGAAAAGAAACTCTTGTTTGATTGTGGTTCAAATTAAAATTCAGCTATTGGTTCATAGATAATAGGATTGCATGACCCTGTTTTTCATCTTCTCTTTAATGTGACAGTCATTCATCTTGAACATTTTGGTTTCACCTTGACTATATTTATTTATTTGGTGGGTCTTATCTTAAATTTTTAGCACCATGGTAAAAAAAAAATAATAATACAAGGAATACAAACAGATAATGCTATGGGGCTAATTTAGATTTCTCAGCTATGGAGAAATGTGACCTTGATAGGTCTCTGCTGCTCAATTTTGGCTGCTTGACAAATATATTATAAAATAAACAAAAACTAGTTTGATCTACTAGCCCAAAAAAACAAAGTCTACAGTGGGGTCCTTTGAATTTTTATTCAGAAGTAAGGCACATCATTTGATTTTTTTTCTCCCATTGTAACCTGAATATAACTACTATTAAATCCAGTGGCATATGGCTCTGGATAAACATATTATTGCATAGTTCCTAAACACAACTGACACTTCTGCTTTCCTCTTAGGCATGCTGTCATAATGCTCAGAAGAGAGGGATTTATTTCTATCTTCAGATATAAAGTTTCCATGCTAGTGCCAACTTACACTGGGGACTAGTAGTTTTGTCACTGAAACAACAAAACAGGAGTCTTGTTACACTGAATTAAAAACCGAGAAAGTCAATCTAGTCTGGATTTCCCCAGTGATCAACCAGAAGCTTCTGAGAAACAAGACATGAGGACAACAGTGCTCCTCCTTATCACCATTATATACATTTATTTTCAAGAAAATTATATCCACTCAGAAAACAACTGCCGCTGATTATGGACACAACATGTAGATGTCATGACAAGTAAACGCAATGGCTAATATATAATTGAACATGATTGACAGATTAGTATCAGGTTAAGTGGTTCAAGAGATTACATCTGCATGAAGGCTATTTCTGAGTCTCTAGGGAAAATACAACATTCATAACTGGCCAAATATTTAGAGGTATTCAAAAGATCCCAAAATAAAATAAGATTCATGAGAGAATGCTTTCCTATTTCTACCTGCCAACAAAAAGAACAATGTGCTCATTTTTTATACCATTCTAAATTATGCTTTAAAAACATAATATGGTCATCTTGTTTTAGTGACTGAATTCAAACATTATCTAAATCAGGGATGTCAAACTGCTGGCCCACGGGCTGGACACGTCACCAGGAAACCGCGCCCACCCCATTGCCAGCAATGGGAAAAAAGCTCCGATATGTCGGACGATGTCACGTGACGTGACAAGTTTGACATGTCTGACCTAAATCATCACAATTTTCCTTCCCTTTGGGATTACCTATTATAGTTTTTATATCATGATTGATGGCTTAGCTACCATGTTTTCCCCAAAATAAGGCCAGGTCTTATATTAATTTTTGCTCCAAAAGACGCATTAGAGCTTATTTTCTGGTTAGGGCTTATATTCGGGAAAACACAGTTTATACATAGCCTAAGGCAAGACTAGAACTTCCAGTCTTCCAGTTTCCAGCCTGGCATCTTAACCACTACACCAAACTGGGTCTCACTGTGCTTTATGTAACCCTAAAGATCGTTGCTTTCCCAAGCGCTTCAAATAGTGATTTCTGACTTTGATTTCATAACTTGTAAACATTTCGTTATCAGAATGAAGTTAGCAGCATGAACCACTGCTTTCCAAGCTGTTGTGAACCTGTAATTTATTTTTTATTATTTGTCTTTCAAATTCCTGTCCAAGCTGGAGAAGAAACCCTTTCTCAGAAGTGTTCCCACTGACGGGGAAGAGAAAGAATGTGGAGACAGATGGAGAAAAATAACAGAAGGAAGGAAGATTCTGCCAAGAGAAGAACAGGGCCTCACTTGCTCCTATTCTGTGGTTTGATGCTTAATTGATTAATTTGAGGCAATAAGATTTAGTGTTGCTGTAGATTAGTGCCTGTGGGATAATCGCTGCTAAACTCTTTTTTTTTCCAAGCAGGCTTTTCAGCTACAATTGGAGCGCACTAAAAGCCTTTCCTCCATAGCCCATCTGAAAGATTCTTGAATGAGGTTCTTTTCCAGCCTTGCCCAGTGGGAATACAATGGAAAGGTCAGGCACAGACAAAATCCCTTTCTATAATGTATGTGTTTATTCTCAAATTTAATATATGAATGTATTATTTGTTCTTAAAATGTCATTCAATAGATGGTAAGCTTGGGTTTCCTGGCAGACCTTTGCAGCTTAAAGAGTAATGTAATAAGAGTATGTTAATCCATAAGCTATACAGCCATCTCTTGGCAGGCAGGCAGACACACGCACAAACACACAGAGGGACACACTCACACACCGTTACCTCTTGCCAAGAACTAGTTTTTAAAATGTAGCATTGGTTCTGCCAGCAGATATTCAAAGGAATTTCCTTCTAACAATAACAGAATTGTTAGATTATTCTGTAACTGAAAAGTTATGTTGCTCCCATCCACCTTTACGTAGACTAGGCTTTACAACATTCAGATTCCTCTTGACTGACTAATCTTGTTTCCAGTGGTTCGGCAACGATATAAGAATGGACCAAAAATCCTATAAATTGCAAATCTTTATTTCAACTGGATTGTTCCTACTCAATTTGTCATTTTCTCCAACCAGGATTCCTTGGTATATCACCAATCTCTTGATGTTTCATAACTTAGTTCAACTTCTTCACTTTTTTTCATGACATGGGTTGGTTAGAATCCAGGTCAATGGTCAAGAAGCTTCATGAATCAAGAATTCCTGATTCTTGATTCATTAATTCATGTCATGAATCAAGAAGCTTCATGACATGGATTGACTACCTAGGATGCTTATTGCAGGCAAAACGGAAGCCATATGGAATTAGTGCTTGTCCACTGGAATGAAAAGATGTCAGGGATTTGGATTTATCCTCTGGATTTTAGTTTGAGATTTATTCTTCCCGCCACCCCAAATTAATGGCTACCTTGGCTGAATATATGGTGATCTCTAAGCCAAATGGCTGTTGTAGACTTACATAATGTCCATCTCTGGCTATACTGGTTCTTCAATTACATGTCCCTTCACCTCTGTCTCCATATTATTATCCCAACTCACATCTTAGAGTTATTTCTTCTTGTTCTGTGTCTTTTAACATTTATTCCAGTTTTTCATATACATGTATGGTTACACATGTAGTCCACATTCTGTTCTCCTTATTTGAAATGAATTCCTTATATTATTCACATACTTGAGAGCCAAGCAAGGAAATGAGAAATACATCTTTGTCTAATTAAAATGTTTCTGTATTTTTTTTAAAAAAAAAATTATACATGTTTAATTATTAATGGTATTTAGAGGCCTTGAATGATTTGGGAGTTAGAAGAAATAATTATTAGAAGCACTAGAATAAAGAACGACAATCAATAAAATGTCACGGATGCAGGGTAGTTCAGCAAATCTGTCACTGATTTATTTTCAAGCGAAATACTATCATCTGCCAAAATATACTCAATCATGGTATGAATGGGAATGTAACTCAGAGTCTGCCTCAAAATATTTCTTGGATTAAGCCTTGCATTAAAATTTGTCAAAAAGTTCTCCGTGAAATAGCACGCATTTCAGCAAGTTGCCTACTTACATTCACATGTTAGGAAACACCCATACAAGATGCATACACATGATATACAGCTGGGAACATCTACGGTGGAAATGAATGTAGGTTTCCTTGTTTGTTTGTTTGTTCACAGATGCAGCCATTAGATCAGTGTTTCTCAACCTTGACAATTTTAAGGCATGTGGACTTCAACTCCCAGAATTCCACAGCCAGCATTGCCTTAAAATTGTCAAGGTTGAGAAACACTGCATTAGATCAAACAGGTTAATAGGTAAATAAGTCATACTGAGATGGAAGGGCAAACTCCAGTGTTATTATTTTAGATATACTTTAGATATAAGAGACAATGATAATTGTTATCGGTAAATTGAGGACCCAGATTGTTGGGGGCGATATGCTGACTCTGTAAACCGCTTAGAGAGGGCTGTAAAGCACTATGAAGCAATATATAAGTCTAAGTGCTATTGCTATTAACCAAATACAGATAGTCCTCAACTTACAACAGTTCATTTAGTGACTGATGACCATTTTTCACACTTATGACCATTGCAGCATTAGAGAATTCCCTAATATTTTTTTCCCTTGTACGTTGATACTGTGTACTTTGCTACACTGGAAAGAGAATGAGAATAAATGTTTTTTTCTTGGTGGTGCTTTAACAAACCGATTAAGTGACACGACTGACTTGTAAGGACTGTGACATGTTTGTGTTCCGACCTGGAAAAAAATCCCTGTCATATGTTTGCATTCATTTGCAACAAGGGCAAACATATCACTATGTTTGAAGAAAAAGAGAAAGGATCGGAGAAGTGAAAGGCCATATTTCAGCTTGTAAAACAGGATGAATATGTATTGAACCAAACAAAGGAGTCATTAAAACAAGCTGACAAAAGAATCAACTTTCCACAGGAATATGAATAAAAAAAAAGAGCACCTCAGTGGACAAAAGTGACAAGAGACATAAAAAACACAACAGACTTTCTGTACCATTTCAGTGTGGAAAGAGATTTTGAGTCTTTGCAGAAGGACCTCAGTTTCAAGGGAAGGAATGGGACACCAGAAGCTTGGGGTCTAATCCCTTTGAAAGGACTAAGAAGAGAGCTACATATGTTAATTGGGGACCCAAAATGACACTATAGAGCAGTGATGGTGAACCTTTTAGAGACCAAGTGCCCAAACTGCAACCCCAAACCCACTTATGCATTGTCAAGTGCTGGGTGGGTGTGGCCCGTTGGCTGGGTGTGACCCATTGGGTGGGCGTGGCTGCGGTGGTAATGGCAGACTGGGCGGGAGTAAAAAGTTCAATCAATCAATTCTAACTTTGCAAGATCTTTTTTTTCCCCGCGAGAAGTTGAAATTGACTAATTGAACCTTTTTTTTTTTTTTTTTGCACACAGCGGCAGAGGCCTAAAACGAACAGGTTTTATAAAACCCAGCTGAAGGCCTAGGACTGGGGCGACAGCGCACGTGCCCACAGAGAGGGCTCTGAGTGCCGCCTCTGGCACCTGTGCCATAGGTTCACCACCACTGCTATAGAGCATTGCATACCCAGAACAATTAGACACAAGGACAGTTTTTTCCCCATGCCATCATCCCACAAAGTGTCAAACTGTCTAGTAAGGCTGTATTATTATTATTATTATTATTATTATTATTATTATTATTATTATTATTATTATTATTATTATTATTATTATCATCATCATCATCATCATCATCATCATCATCATCATCATCATCATCATCATCATCTTTCCTATTGCCTATCTCCTTATCTACTTATCACTATAATTTTGTTGCTTGTATCTTATGATTTATATTGTTGTATTTAGTATCCTAGTATGATTTATGTTGATTGCTTATTTAGTATCCTATGACTATCACTAAGTGTTGTATCATGATTAATGTATTTTTTACTATGACTATGATCATGATGTATCACTTATTGCTTTCATGTACACTGAGAGCTTATGCACCAGAGGAAAAATAAATAAAATGCCCAGGTATAAAATGAGGAATAGCTGGCATAGTTTACTCTAGGTCAGGGGTAGGCAACCTTGGCTCTTGGCTGGCTCAGGAATTCTGGGAGTTGAAGTCCACGAGTCATAAAAGAGCCAAGGTTGCCTACCCCTGCTCTAGGTGAACAAAAAAAAAATGAAGCTGAAATTGGATCTACAAGCTGAATGGGAATCAGCAGGTGATAAAAAAAGAAAACACAATCAAGAGATTAAGAACTAAATCTTAGGAAGAAAATGAAGAAACTGAATATGTTTAACCCAGAGAACAGAAGACTGAGGAAGTTTAGAACTTGTTCCCTATCATTTCAGAGAAAACTACCTTAAATTACAAAATTGTAGTAGATTCTGGTTGAATGTTAGAAAAAGCAGTCAGAGAAATTATATGATGGAACCAATCTTCAGAGTCAATGAGCTATCCTGTTTTTTCCACGTTGGAATAGAAACTGGACGACCATCTGTTGGGAATGTTTTAATGTGAATGTCTGTATTAAGCAGAGCAGAATTCCTGCAGAGAAGTTTAAGTGACCTAAAGAGACTTTTCCAGCTCTGTGATGCTATGATGCATTCATTCTAATTTCAGAAATGAAGACAAATGATTTATAATGCCAAGTTAAAGGCTAATAGCCTGTCCAATGTTTAACCATTTTAACGCTCCAAAGAGGAGCCAATGACTCCAGGAGGATTCTTTCCTTGTTATAAGAGGGGATATGAGATGTGGCTGTCCAGAAAAATGCTCATCAGGAATGCAAAGTAGCATTGGCACATTGTGGAAAGCTTGGAGTTCAGGAAATGCATTCACCTATGACCCTTGAACCACACAGCCACAGAGGTCATTGCAAGCACATGCCAAAAGCCTTCTCAGCATTTATAATGGTATTAGCAATGACTCTTTTTTACTCAATCACATTCCCAAAGGATTTTCAATAAACTTTTTTTATGTGCCATAACTGTTACATTAAATAAAGCTGAAAGTATTGAGCAAACCGACGGTAAATCACTCTCGATGTCTTAAAATTACATTAAATGCGAAAATTATAGATCTTTCATTGCTCCCAGAAATACAGAGATGACAGAACCAAAGAGTTTTATGCTGACAGTCTGTCTGATTATTTTTTAAAAATTATATTTTTATGTGTTGCGACAGGCTTCCCCTCCAATAAATGGCTTGTTTCAGAGGCACAAGAGAGGCAATGGTTGAACAGACTATTGGGTAGTCTGTCCTAATACATGCTTTCCTTAGGATATTATGGTCTTTATCACTTCAAGAGCCATCAGAAATCCTTCTTACAAAAGATAAGGAACTCTAATATTCAGTTTGTTGGGTAGGGCAGAGTTTGGTAAGTGTGCATCTATCTATCTATCTATCTATCTATCTATCTATCTATCTATCTATCTATCTATCTATCTATCTATCTATCTATCTATCTATCTATCTATCTATCATCTTATATGGCTGCCCAGTCATCTTCAGTGACTCTGGGTGGCTTACAAAAGTCCTTCAATAATTCAGCTGCATTAGTGGTGAAAAGAAACCAGGCCATCAAAGAACATGGTGTCTGGACACCATCAAAACTAATACCAGCCAGAGCATAGAACAACTCAAAGAAGTAGTGCAAGACATGGAGAGACCTGGTCCATACAATTGCCAAGAGTCAGACATGATGAATGGATAACATCATCATCATCATCACCACCACCATCATCAATTCAGCTGCAAATAATAAAAACTTTTAATGCGTTTGTCAGAGAATATTTCAAGTAGTCTAGAAATTCTTAACAAGTAATTGAAAAGTAGTTTGCCTGAGAGAGAGATTTTTAATGGAAGCTGCTCCATGCTTTATCATCCTAGCTTCAACAAAGCTAATACAACAAAACTAATACAAACATTGCTAATTTATAAAGGCTTTTGGAACCTGTCCCATTTTTTCCTCCTTCCCTTCTTTTTTCTTCAGAGTTCTTTTTCTAAAAACTGTTTTAATAGGGCCTTGGGAGTATCCATTACATTTTGAGCATCATGTTTCTTATATATTTAAAACTGCTTTTTAAAAAAGAAATCCCAAATAAATTGTCCTGCTTCTTAGAAAAGGGCATTGCAACCCAGCCATCAGTCTCTTCTGAAAGGCATTCATTCATCTATGCCATTTAACATGCTAAGCTGTCTTTGTCATTTGTGGCAGGGAAGGCAATAAGAAACTACTAAAATTGATAGATTTCTTAATCAAGGAAAGGACGAATCCTATATTTCTGGTGATGTTAGATTTTCATTATTCATTCCAGCCTGTTTCCGTACCAATATGAATGTTTAAAATATCTAACTTCATGAACAATTTTATGTACATATCTTTTAGACAATTCTATGTTGGGTTTACATATCTGCATTTTTCAGGGCAGTTTGAAGCCGAGAATTGTGTGTCACAAAATTTGAAAAAGTTTGCTGTCTGAACAATTACATACCTGAATCAGTTTGCTTAAAATGTTTACTGAAAGCAATTTTGATGTTCTGGAATCCCACCATCACCAAAGTATATAAACTGTGTCAGCCTTCCTGGTTAACTAATAGGAAACATGACCAGATGATAATACTTTATTTTATTGTAAGGGTATATTATGAGACTCTTGCAAATCTGAAGTTTAGAAAACTTCCCACTTTTACTTTTAATGGTCTCATCAATTACACCTAGTCCTTCCTAAATTTCTTCCTCTGACTGTTAAGTGACTGATCGTTCCCTAGACAGCATCTCTTTCCCTCTCCCCCAAGGTCATCCTCACACACCATTACAGATTGTTTTCTTACTTTCCACTTAAAGGCCAACAAAGCCCACACATATCTTGTGGTCTGCTGAACTCTTCCAGTTATGAGTCCTTAGTTACAAGGATGAATTACCCTCCTTCCAAAGGCTGAAAGTCATTGGTGAAGGGATGACAGATAGTGAGAATCAATTTGGCAGCGGCTGACAAATGTTATAGGCACTTAGTAAAGCTTGAAGTATTTGTGATCATAACAGATATATGTGACGCTATAACTGTACTTTAACTAAATGAGAGAGCCTACAAAATAATACTGAAAACAAATTCCTGTCAACCTAAAAAGCAGACATTCTGAAACTCTATTTTACCGAAGCATGATACAGCAGTTGGAAGACCGTGGGCCTCAGGGCCTCCATCTTTCACTAACTGTTAAGCCTCAGTGAATTTTGTCATTATATAGGCTGCAGGTTCTTCCATAATCACCAGCTCTCACACACAAAAATAGGACCATGTATATTTTTATCCAGGTATATCTTTATTTTATCAACCTTTTATAACACCCCAAGGCAGTTCTCTGGATGGTATGCAATCAGTTAAAATGTTTCATAAAAAGAGTGCCAAAAAAAACCCCATCAGTGATACAAAATAATGCAAAAATTACATGAAGACCTACCTTAAGAAAACCTATAGTTTAAAAAAAAAAATCAGGGAAAGCAATATAAATAATTAATTAGTTTTAACCATTCTGTCATATCCGACTCTTGGCGACTTTATAGACATGTGCTGTCCATGCTACTCTGTCAAGCACAGCTTCTTCCAGTTGTTGGATATTCATCTTTGCATCAGCTTTGATGGAATGAAGCCAGTATGTTCTTTGCTTGCTTCTTCTTCTTCATCCACTAACCTTTTCTAGCGTCACTGACTTCTCCCATGAATTTGCAAGCATGACATGGCCAAAGTGCAGTCTTGTGATTTGGCTTCTAGTGATATTTTTTGGTTTTATACAATTCAGCACCTCTCTGTTGATTGTTCAGGTTGTCCATGGTATATGCAATAATTTACATCAGTACCACAGTTCAAAAGTGTCACTTCTTCTTTGATCAGCCAGTACATCATTATAGGGAAGACTTTGTTCTAACTAGCCTGATTTTGTATTTATATCAATATCTCTGCTTTTTCAGAACTTATTCATTTTAGCCAGTGGTGAGATTCAAATACCTGAACAACCGGCTCTCTGCATGGATAGCACTTCCAGAAGTCTCTTCTGAGTCTCGGAGGCCTGGGGGAGGCGTCCCTGGCTCAGAACAGACTTCCAGAAGTGGTGTCCATGAACTTCTGGCAGTCCGTTCTGGGCCTTGCGAAAAAGGGCTAGGGCATCAGCTGGTTTGCCGAAGTCAACAAAAAATTAGCTACTAGTTCTACCAAACTGGTGCGAACCAGCTGAATCCCATCACTGATGTTAGCCATTGCAATGTGGCCTAAGATTAGCCTGCACTTAATTTCAGGTGCAGAACTGCCATCTTGGACAGGTTTTGATCTAAGGAAGATAAATTCTCAAACTACTTCAATTTCCTCCTTGTTGATTGTAAACATCTCATGCCCATCTGCAGCTGATGTCATGATCTTTGATGCATTGTAATAGCAATAGCTGCATTGCAAAATCACAATTAGATTACAGCAAAATTCTGAAGTTCTCCAACTACTTTAAGTTGCTTTCACTAGCTCTGCTTTACCTTCTGGAGGTGGCATTACCTTATCAAAGCTGGAAGCTAAGCAAGTGTGGATGAGAGATTATCACAGAGAACTAAGGCTATTACAGTAGATTGAGGTTCCAAAAACATCCTAGCAAAAAGAGTGGTACTATTCTTTCCTTCTGTCATTGAGAAAAATGCATTGACGTGTCCATGAAGTCGTCAGGAGACAAAATTCACTTGAACAATCCTTTCCTTTCAGGCTTATTTGAATTGCTTTATGAAAGGAATTTTTAGGACTCAAAGTATTATAATTTCTTTAATGTCATCCAGATAATACTGGACAACTAGTATAACCATTTGTAGCCAGTATAGCACTTCATTACTACCTATAGCAAATATAGTAGACTTCATTACTACCTTTTGGAGAAATTATTGATTGTTATTGTCATTGTTTAGCCTATGAAGACATTTAGATCTGATCTGAACCATAAACAATAAATGATCATGGAACCATCTCAGCTTTGGTTCATCTGCCTAGATACATGGAAAAAATGGTGCCTTAACTCACATGGTTAAATTAGGGAGCAATTCAGTCTGTGTGCTAAAAAAAAGTGATTCAAAAAATGAAAATCATTTGCATTATGCTCTAAAAAGTCACTTTAGCCCTTTCTACTGTAAGTCCTGTTTTCTAATAAGCACCTAGTCTTTAATCTGAGTTAGTGTATGAGAGATGAGATAGACAGATAGACGGATAGACAGACAAGATAGATGATAGATAGATAGATAGATAGATAGATAGATAGATAGATAGATAGATAGATAGATAGATAGATAGATAGATAGATAGAGTGCTTTTTTGTAAAAAAAAAAAAAAGGTGCAGGAACTCACACATATCATACAACCTGCCTTGCCTACCCTACAAGGTTCCATCCAAAAAAGGTGCCGGAACTCTGTTCTGGGCGTTCTATGAGATAGATGATAGATAGATAGATAGATAGATAGATAGATAGATAGATAGATAGATAGATAGACAGACAGACAGACAGACAGACAGACAGACAGACAGACAGACAGACAGACAGACAGACAGACAGACAGACAGACAGATAGATAGATAGATAGATAGATAGATAGATGACAAACAGGTTTTTAAAGGATGTCATTTTTGCAAAGAAGCCCCATGGCTCTGGAAAACTAAAGACCGTCCTTCAAAGCAGGAGTGGGGAGACACTGAGTTTGCAGTCACCTGTCATAATTAAACTAATAGCTCTAAAAATGGGCCTTGATATTAAATCTATCTTCCGCAGAAGAGCAGGTCTGATTAAAGCCACTGTTTGACAGTTAATGATGAACCTCTCGCTTACCAAGCTCCCTAACTGGAACAGACCAGTTCATCCTTCTTCCTTTCACTGTCCCTTCCCTTCACCCCCCCCTCCCCCTCCTCTCTGTCTCTCTGGCTGACCAAGGAAATGAATCCTTTGCGAGGGAAGATTGCATCGCTTTTGCAGAGGAGATATATGAGGAATGTATTCTTTGCGAATTACAATTTGCAAATTACCAGCTGATGAGATCTGTACATCCTGGAATGGAATTGAACTACCCACCAGTTTTCTGCTTCCTGAACATAAATCTTGTTTAAAAATACATGATCTGAGAGTAAAATGAGTGGAATGTAAGTGGTGTTCTTGTTTGGCAGATGTCCATCATATAGCAGAAAGGTGAATGTGCAATTTCCTCTTCTCCAGGACTCTCCCCTCGCTCCCAAATCTTTTTTATGGTCCCAGTGGACTTTCTGGAACAGATTGCTGAGGAAAGCAAGGTGGAGGAGAATATTGGAAAACCTGTTTCAAATGCAGAAGTGTGTTCCGTCAACAATGAATGCTCCCCATGGTATTCATCTTCGAGTCTATATACCCACAAAGAGGGGGAAAAAACATGCATTTGTTCTTTCAATTCAGCTTACTGGAAGAGAATTTGCTTTAGACATTCTTTCAAAGAGGAGAAATTTTGAGAAATGGTTATGGATACAAGGAGCTTTTTGTACCTACTTAGTTATATAGAGTATCCTTGAGATCTGCATCAATGCCTTTTCTTCCACTGTGGATTTCTTTTTGAAATTCAGCATAGAGCTGGAAGGAACATTGGAGAACTTCAAGTTCAACTCTCTACTCAAGCAGGAGATCCTATACCATTCCAGACAAGTGACTGTCCAGTCTCTTCTTAAAAACGTCTAGTGGTGAAAGCACTTACAACTTCTGAAGCGAGCTGTTCCATTGGTTAATTCTTCTCCCTGTTAGGAAGTTTCTCCTTAATTCCAGGTTACTTCTCTCCTTGATTAGTTTCCATCCATTGTTTCCAGAAGCAGGATCCACCTATCCATACAATTCCAAGAGAAGGATTCTCCAAAGGGGCTTTTCCCCTTGTCATATTCTAACAATTCACTGTAGCACCTCTTCTTCTGCTTAAGTAATTCGTGCAAATCCTCTGTTTGTTTTTTGCTTCCACAAATTGGGGGGGGGGATTTGAAAATCTACCAGTGTGCAGGTCTAATATGAAGTTCATTTTAGTACTCAGCTGCTAACTTCAATCATTTTTCCAGTTGCTACAGGACCTTCTTCAACATGAGGTCTGCAATACACTGGATATGTATTGGAATTCGTACAAAGCAAGAATGCCATACATTGCTACAACAGTAATTACCAGAAGATTAGGTGGCATTAAGCACTCCTTAATTTGATGCAAAACAATGATCTCTGCTTCAGCCTTTCTGCCTGAATGGTTTTCCATAAATAGTTTGCAAGACCTCTAAAATAAACAGAAACTGCTGTGTTTGCACAGCTGAGGGTTTCCAAGGAGGGTGGGAGGGAGGGAAGAAGGAAGGAAGGAAGGAAGGAAGGAAGGAAGGAAGGAAGGAAGGAAGGAAGGAAGGAAGGAAGGAAGGAAGGAATCCAAGTCACTAGGCAGAGTTTAGAGTAGACCCAAATAATGAATATATTGTAAAGTTTAATTCTGCCAATGCTCAGTGAAATAAAATAATGCATTATTATTGCTATTTTAAACATTACAAAAAGTTAAAAAAAATCTCTAACATAATATATTGTCTACAAATCAAAAATAAAAACTAATAAAAGAGCTAGTAAAAGAGACATGGGTATATTTTTTATGTACATGATGTCTAGATTAAGAAATGTAATAATTATACTGAAGGGGGTTTTGCATGTGTAAATTTTTAACTAAGACATAACTTATTAAGCAATTGAAGACCACTACAGCAATAAATGGATGGAGGATGTGATTGCATGGCAATTATAATGCAACAAGTACCCAAATGCACTTGCAAGTTCTTTGTGAGTGTTTTTGTTATTCGTATTGTGGAGGTCCAAAAAGAAGAGAAGAATTCCACCCTAACTGAAATAGATTGGTAAATAAAAGAATGTAAACAAATTCTAGAGGGTGAGATTAAATACCATCAAGACTTAACTATTCTAGCATTTGTTTCCCAGATACAATAAAAGGATCAATGCTGTCATTTGACAGAGTGTCATAATTGGGAGATGATTGGGAGTGGCAGCTTCCTGTTCTGTTCTCTTATAAGGCATTAATCTGTGTTTCAGAACAAGAATGAAAAGTAAAGGTTTCCCAGTCCAGTCGTGTCTTGGCTCTTTTATGACTTGTGGACTTCAACTCCCAGAATTCCTGAGCCAGTTGAAGTCCACAAGTCATAAAAGAGCCAAGGTTCCCCAACCCTGCTCTAGGGCAGTGGTTCTCAACCTGTGGGTCGGGACCCCATTTGGGGTCGATCGACCATTTCATGGGGGTCGCCAAGCAAGGCTGTCCGCCATTTTTTTTTGTCCGCCATTTTTTTCCCCCTTTTCCGGGGGGGTGCCTTACCTCCCTTGGGCTGGGCCAGCTGGTGGTCGGCCTGCTCCGTCTCTGCCGCTTGCCAGCTACGCCTCGGCCGCCGCAGGGGGCAGAACCACGCATGCGCGGCGCTCCCGGGCAGGGAGAGTCCTCGACTTACGACCGGTTGGGTAGTCCTCGACTTATGACTGGTTTAATCCTCGACTTACAACCGGTTTAGTCCTCGACTTACGACCGGTTTAGTCCTTGACTTACGACCGGTTGGGGTCACGGCATTAAAAAGGTTGAGAACCACTGCTCTAGGGGGTGATGCTCATTTCCGTTTCTTAGCCGAGGGAGCCATCGTTGTCTGGAGATGGTTCTGTGGTCATGTGGCTGGCATGACTATACACCGAGGCCCATGGAACGCTGTTACCTTCCCACCAAAGTGGTACCAATTTCAAACTGCTAAGTGAGCTGGGGCAAGAATGGAAGTTCACTCCATTATGCGGCACATGGACCTCAAACCCTCAAACCTCAAGCTCAGAGTCTTCAACCGCTGAGCTGTTGCACCCCCCAGGCAGAACATGAATAGGTATAGCAAATAATTCCTTGGACCCTAATTGGCCCATTATAAGAATCAGATCCATCCAATTCTTGCATGAAGATCTTATGCAAAATAATAACTAGTCGAAGTACGTTTGGAACTTGTACATGAGCAGTTCAGGGCTCAAACTCAATATAAAGAAGACCAAACTAATGACAGTGTGTAGGACAACTAGCCTAAAACTGGGAATGAAGATATCAAAGTGGCGTGTAGCTTTTGCCTTTTAGGATCAATCATCAACCGAAAGGAATAAGCAGTCAAGAAATATGTCACTCGGTAGAGCAGCCATGAAAACCTTGGAAATAAATCCCCCTTCCCCAACCTCAAAAAATGTCTGAAAAAAATCCACCCCAACAGAACAATGGAAATTTCTATTGTGCAAATAATCCTGGGTCTGAAAAATAAACTTGGACCTCAATAAACAAGAAGCAATCCAGATAAGAAACATTTTGGGAGCAACAGCCTTTTGAGTTTTCACAATAATACCACCTCTGTCTCACTTATGAGATAGAAATACTCCCTGCTCTCTTAATACACCCAAGAAGACTTTGCAGATATAAAGTCTGGTGGTGGGAATTATAGACCCATGATCACGCTATGCCTCATGAAGATTTATGTATTGATTGCATTTTTATTCTAGCTTTCTTCCACGGTTCTCTTGCCCTTCCCCATATAGTCCTAATAGTTTTGTGAGTGGGTTATGCTCAAAGCAAGTGACTGACCCAACCATATCTGGTAAGCTTCTGTGGGAAGTCAGCCCCCCAGAGAAGGAAATATTAAAAGGGCAGAATATATTTCCCTAAAGGATTTTAAAGGCAGAAATCAACCCCCACCTCCAAGTCTCTCTGTCCCAAACAGAAACCAAGTTTGCAAAATGCAGATGATAATCTTGTCAGAAAGACTGGAGTCAAGAAACTGGGATTAGGAAGAAAGATCCCTAGAATCAACACCAAAAATCTAAGAGTCATCAGACACAGCCCCAGGGAAGCAGGATATGACCCTTGGGACATAATAGGATTAACCCACCACCAGAAAGGCACACTCAGACTCAGATCAAAGTTCATGCCACAGGAACAACTCCAAACAAAAGGCTCCAGAGGGTACAAAAACTCACTCCCTACATGTGCTCTCTCTCTCTCTCTTCTTTCTTCCAGAGCCATCTTTCTGTCTGGCTCTCCTCTTCAATAAACTGCAACCTTCTTCCTAAAGCAGTCGGCATGTTGTTTATCCCCGGCTTGGACTGAACCATGATGAAGACTTTTCCTTCAACACTTCAGTCTAACAGCACACGCATAATAATCTAACCATCACCCGACTCTATTTTTTCCCCAGCTAAAATCTGCGTCTCATCATAACAAAAATGAATTTCAAGCAAGTGATTGTGCATCAGTTGCTTCTCACTGATTAAAATGTTTAGCTTTTTGAAATGCCAAGAAGTTTCTTTGGTGTTGTTTGTTTGTTTGCTTGCTTGCTTAAAAAAAAAAACCTGAAATCTCCTTGAAAAAGCTGCTCTTGGGCAATCTTGTCAGATGACTTTTCCTAGAGTGCTATGTAAAATGGTCTCCATTTAGTCGGTCGATGGATGGTCAGCAACTTCCTTGTTCTTCCAAGAAATCTTAACAGATTGCAGGTGGCTGACTTGCCAGAGATTCCCATGCCGAATGAAAGCTGTCAATAGACTCGTCAATAAAACGCTGGCCCTATTGAATGGCATAGGCATCCAGAGGTCACCAGTCAATGAGAACTCTTCATGAGTGATGTCGGAAATGAACACTTTGAAATACAGGCAGCAAAGTGAGACTCCCTGGGGAGGAATAAAATGACTCAATTTTCAACCTCTTGCTTTGTCAATTTCCCCTTTGGCTAGATGAGAGGAAGGAGGGGAGACCTAGAATCCAGACAGTTCAGCCTCTAAACAACTCTGAGATAGACACAGTTCAGCTGCATGTGAAGACTCAATCTGCTGCTTGTGGAAAACAGAAACTGTTCAGTGCCAGAGGCGTTGTCAAGAACCCAGGGGAAAAAGCCCTTTCACTACATGGATTATTATTATTATTTTTTTAGGGAATTGGTCCTGGGGATGCAAATTCACCAGCACTGAGAAATAGAAATAGCAACAGTTGGCAACTGGTTCTGAAAGGGTCAGAGTCAGTGGTGGGATTCAGCCAGTTTGCATCAGTTCAGCAGAACCGGTAGCTATTTTTTTCTTGCCCAGGCCCAGAATGGACTTCCGGAAGTGGCATCCATGCAGAGAACCGGTTGTTTACATATTTGAATCCCACCACTGATCAGAGTGTCCAGCCTGGTCAAGAACAGAATGAAAGGTTAGGAATGGGAGACAAGCCATCCCCAAGTCTGCCAGGGAATTGACTTATGAGTCAATGTGTGGGTCAGTGTGTGTTTTTGAGATTCCCTAAAGAACCAATAAGCTAGTTGGTGAAAATAATTGGACTGTGACTTGGCGCATCTTTAAAAAAAAAAACAGATCTATCTGAATCACTTCAATAGGTGCATATAAGATGATAACTCACCACTTTATAGAGTTATTCCCAATAGTCAAGCAGGATAAACAACACTTAAATAAATTATCTAGCATCCATCTCTGCTTTCTTACAAAGTGCATTTAGGATGCCTGGCACGATTGTTTGTAAAAGGATGCTGTGATTTGGGGCAGAGAGAACAATATCAACTATCCTAAAATAACAAAATAAGGTTTGGGGGGTTTTGAACACCTTTGATTTCAGAGCCCCCTATCTTAGTTTAGGTTTCTGGCTATTACGTACAGTATCAATTCTTTTTCCTGAAGATTTCATGTGTAGCCAATTACTTTAAAACAGCAGTGAAATGAATCAGTTTTGCCATACTACAATGGAACCCAGGCACGGCACCATTGGACAAAATAATTGCAGCATTTGGGATTTGTGCAATATATTATAATAGTCCTCATCATTAGCCATTCAGTTGTATCTGACTCTCAGTCATTCTATAGACCAGGACCTTCTGTCACACACCCCTTCCCTCAGATCCACCTCAAATCCACCATGGTCATCCCAGTGTCAATCTTTATAGTGTCCAATTAATGGTTACTCCCAGCATGATTGACTTTTTAAGTGAATCCATTCACATGACATGGCCAAAATATGACAGCCTTTGTATGATGATCTTGACTTTGGGTGATATTTTTGGTGAGATTTGGTCTAGGGCAGGGATAGGCAACCTTGGCTCTTTTATGATTCGTGGACTTCAACTCCCAGAATTCCTGAGCTAGCCATGCCCCTTAAAGCCACTCTTTTAACATCTGCAAAATTAAATGAATCTGTTTGCCTTTGGCATGGGGGGAACAATCTATAGCTATAACTGTTACCCCCTTGGAGAATTTGGTCCCACCTATTGCATGTGAAGGACCTCAAAAGATAAGTGAAAGATTGATCGAGTTCCACCCGAATCCCAATAAGTGTAAGGAATGGTCGGGTTGAAAATGATAGCAATCAATTCCTCGGTGCAATTACTTCTAATATAAAATGGCAGTTTGACCTTGTGGCCCGTAACTATAGCCACATTCTCAAGCCCGGCTCAGATAATAAAGCAGCTGGTGGCAGGTGGGTGGAGAACGCCTATCAACAGGACTTCAGCTGCACAGCCAGTGCAAGAAACAATTTGCAGCTAAATAAAAAAAGTATTTGCAAATATTGTACAGAATACATGTTTGCATCCACACAGCTATTAAGCCCGCTCATATCGTATCAGCAAACATCATGTCAGCTTGAAGAGGTTCCTAGTTATTTCNAGCTGGTGGCAGGTGGGTGGAGAACGCCTATCAACAGGACTTCAGCTGCACAGCCAGTGCAAGAAACAATTTGCAGCTAAATAAAAAAAGTATTTGCAAATATTGTACAGAATACATGTTTGCATCCACACAGCTATTAAGCCCGCTCATATCGTATCAGCAAACATCATGTCAGCTTGAAGAGGTTCCTAGTTATTTCCCCCCCTTCCCTTCCCCCGTTGAAATGTTTTTCGATGCCTGAGTGAATCAAAATGAATGTAAATGAGGTTTATTAAGTCAACCCCACATGGCTTTGCATTGTTGGCGTTTGTAGCCTGTGACAGGTTAGTTATTGCAATTTGAGGGAAATGTCACCAGCACAGCAGTCTACAGGAGAAACTTTTAAGAAATTATAATAATACCAGTGCTGTGACATGGGGCTGCTGGTGTTCCTTGGGAGTCATTTACACAAACAGAGGATACACAAGGAGGCTGGACGGAAAAGGAAACAGTGGACTTGGCAAATATAGTGGATACAGCAAGGAGTTTATACTGCGATGTAGAAAGGGGTGAGCATCAATTGTTATTAGCTTCCAAGAGAACATCTATGTCAGTGGTGGCGAACCTATGGCACGGGTGCCAGAGGCGCCACTCAGAGCCCTCTCTGTGGGCACACGCGCCGTCGCCCCAGTCCTAGGCCTTCAGCTGGGTTTTATAAAACCTTTTTCGCTTTAGGCCTCCGCCGCCGTGTGCAAAAAAAAAAAAAAGGTTCAATCAATCAGTCAATTTCAACTTCTTGCGGGAAAAAAAAAAGATCTTGCAAAGTTGGAATTGATTGATTGAACTTTTTAGTCCCACCCAGTCTGCCGTTACCACCGCAGCCACGCCCAGCCAATGGGCCACGCCCACCCAATGGGCCACGCCCACCCAATGGGCCACACCCGCCCGGCACTCGATGATGCATAAGTGGGTTTTGGGTTGCAGTTTGGGCACTCAGTCTCTAAAAGGTTCGCCATCACTGATCTATGTGGTTAACAACTTACTTCCCCTTTTCTCTTTTGAAAAGAACCCTCAGTGTGTTATGATAAAGTGCTGATCAAGCAAACTCTGCTGGTCCACAACTCTCCCCAAAGAAACATTTAAAAGAAATGAAAAAGTATACTGGAAAAGTATACTGTAGGCGACGTTGCATACAGAAGAATTGGAAGTTGTATTTTTAGAAGTGTTTACAGCAGTAAAATGTATAATAAAGCACTGCAAAAATGTATGTGACAAAGAATGATAAGGGAAAAAAAACACATTTCTGTCAACAACTGCATAAATAAAGAGAAGATGCCTGCTTTGAACAAACAGAAAGAGTGACTAGATTTTCTGTGGACTTTTAAAAAAGCCATTAGACCAGAACTTAACTCTATTAATACAAACAGGGATAAGGAAAACGAATCTCATTTCCAATTTCTACATGGTGGTGAAATTCACATGGACCAGTCATTATTTCTCAACCTAATTTACTGCTTAAGATTGTGAAATCAAAAGTAGCAAGTACTTAATAGGCAGCATTTATCACTGCAACTGAAGATGGATGGATGGACAGATGGCTGGAGATAGAGAGATAGATGATAGAGATAGATAGATAGAGAGAGAGAGAGAGAGAGAGAGAGAGAGAGAGAGAGAGAGAGAGAGAGAGAGAGAGAGAGAGAGAGAGAGAGAGAGAGAGAGAGAGAGAGAGAGAGAGACCATAAGATATGCATTTATATTAAGTCCTAGAGGGTTTCTGCAGGATGAAGTTCCTGCAGACCATGTTTTGAGTTAACTCATCATGTCAACCTTTATTTGTTGTCACTTAATAACAGAAGTAAGAAAAGATTAAAATGAAGGATGAAATACAGTTTGGACTCACATTGCCTACTTTGTATTTTTTCCTTAACCCATAAGAAGCAAAATGTTTTTTAAAAAGGCTAAGTTATATTGAAGTGTAATGGTTTCTTAGCAGAAGTGGAGATTGGCTCTTACACTTTGATGGATATTACAAATGATGGTACTTTTTTTCTCATTCCTCTGTAAGTATAAGATATTTATAGTTTGCTAGCCCTTCTTGAAGAAACAGTCCTTTGTTAGTACTAACCATACTGACCTCTGGTTAAACGCCAGAAGTCAAGGTATGGTAAGGAGGTATGTGTCATTGTTGCCAGGGCTTCACAGTCCCAGTCCAGCCAAATTGACCCACAAACCCAGCCAGAGTTCCTACTAGCTGTATACAGATCCAAGTTATATAGATCCAGAAGAATCTCAAATTGTGGACTTGCACCTTAGGATGGAGAGCAGTTGTATCCAGAGCAATCACTATGGCTGTCGGTGCATTGTTCATGGGCTTTTCTGAAGATGGCTCAACAATTGCAGCTGGTGCAAAATGTGGTAGTCAGCATTTTCATGGGTGAAAGCTGCTCATGTCATATAACATCAATTCTCCAATGATAGCATTAGTTATCAGCTAACTTCTAACCCAGTTCAAAATGCTGTTATCGCCTACAAAATGCTGTATGGCTTAGTTCCAAAAGACTTTAAAAACCATCTCCTGCAGGTAGTATCTGCCTGACCCATGTGTTTCGGAAAGGAAGCCCTAACACAAAGGGGTAAAACTTGATCACATCACATGACGTTTCATGACACCATATTTTTTGCCTTTGCAGAGCCAGGATGGGCGTGGCCTGCACATCCGGCCCATGGGCCACCAGTTTGACACCCCTGCCCTAACAGCTCAAGAAATGCAGAGATATCACAAGATTAATTTAGGTTTTTCACAGATGCCATTGCTATCAGCTATCATGGCTGTTTTAAGCAATGAGATGCTGCACAGTGGAACTCAAATGATGCAAATCAAAGTTGCTTCAGAAGCAACAATTGCAACTCTACCATGCCAGCAACTCTCAGATTGAGATTGTGTCAGATTAAGCAATGAAATTCTTTGCACGAACATTACTAATTTGTAAGAATATGGATGTACTTGTAAAATGAGGGGAAAGAAACATTATTTGCTCTAGGTAAACTTTTTAACACTGTAGTCCAAGAGATTTAACTACTTCCTTATACCTGTTTCTGATGGAACAATAGCTTTCAGGCTTCAATCAATAGCAAAACACCCAAGTCACTTAGCATATTTGAGCTAGGTCAATATTAGACAGAATATTTACAAGAGCCAGATAAAATTATTTGTCCCCTGCAGCTATCACTCTCTGATGCTTTGGGTTCATTGACGAGGGAAGCCAAAATTCTGAGTTTGACAGAAACTTGTTCTGATTTTGCATACTTATTTCTCCGCTAAATCATTTCCAAACCACTAAGCCATTTTATAAGGCCAAAGGAAAACATCAATTGCAATTACAGTGTGTGTGAGTGTATGTGTGTGGGGGTGGGGTGGGAGCCTCTTTTGAGATACAGGCCAGAACCACTGAAAATGTATCCGTCCATTTGCAAGCCTTGCTAAATACTTTGTAAAGTGACAGTGGGATTTTTCAATGCTGCCAGTTCTGCTTTAACTGTTTGACAAGAAAGATGATATGACAGCAACTAGAAACATGGACACAAGGAGATTTGGCCAATTATAAACTCTGTCAAGTATATAAAGAAGTATTTCACCCCCTCCCCTCACTTTAATTGAAAATGTTGGATTGCTGGTAACTTCAGACATCAGTTCTCAACACAGACACACAATTCCCCAGGATTATGTTGTGATAGGATCCAGTCTGCAGCTTTAAATCTATGCACAGTCCCAGGTAGCTTTAAAGCAAAACCTGCGCATCACATTCATTTAATTCTGACTGAATAAATGCGCGTATAAAATCTGTCTCTTATCCACGTGAATTTAATTTGCAGAATGAGTAATTTTATGCAGCGTGTTCTGGTCACAATTTCCTTTGTTCTGGAGTAGCCCCAAGACTTGATCCAGCAGAGAGGATTGTTAATTTTTGCTTTGTATATCTGTCATGGCACTCTGTGGGCAAAGGAACTCTCTGCCATAACTCAGGTCAAACAAATTAAATTAACTGCTAATTGGTTAATTGGCGAGACACTGTACATAGCGGCTAAGAGCAAATTCAGCAGGAAGGCAGGCGGGTTCTATTTACAAGTTACACGAACTTTCCTTCCAAATGATATTTGTTGGCAGTACTTAATTGGAGAGCTAAGAGAACTACAGGAAGTCCTTGACTTACAACAGTTCATTTAGTGACCATTCAAAGTTATAACGGCACTGAAAAGAGTGACATGACCATTTTTCACAGTTGTGACCTTTGTAGCATCCCCGTGATCATGTGATCAAAATTCAGATGCTTGGCAACTGGTTCATACTTATGACCGTGGCTGTGTCTCAAGGCCATGTGATCAACTTTTGTCCAGCAAAGTCAATGGGGAAGCCAGATTCACTTAACAACCAGGTTCCTAAATTTATTAACTGCAGTGCAGCAAAAAAGGCACAAAATGGGGCAAAACTCACTTCACAAATATCTCACTTAGTAAAGGAAATTTTGGGCTCGATTGTAGCCGTAAGTCGAGAACTACCTGCATAGTAACTCTTGAGCATTTTACCCCCCTTTAAATTGGCAAATTTAGACTCATTTCTGAGTGTAAAAAACACCATCAGGATGGATTCGTGTCCAACTTCACAGAGGATAGACTTTTGTGTGAAAAGCTATCGAACAACAATATTTTGTTTGGAAGCTAAGAAACCATTAAGGAGAAAAACAGTGGACTGGAATTTGCTCATCAGATACTTAAATCTGGACAGAGCAGTGACTGGTTCCCATCTTTTCCAATGGAATGAAATATAGTGTACTTCTGTTTGAATTACTTTTAAACACAGGTATTTGCATTTGCACATGCATGTTTTAAAGCCAATTTATACAATCCTTTCTCTGTTTTCAGGGGATTATGCAATTTCCCCCTTTTGGTGATGCATGGTTAATAACCAAATTGAGAGCGGAGCAACTGTGAGTATTTCTCCACCATTCACAGTATTCACAAGTCAAGAAGCCTTGATTAGCTTTTGTGCAAAGTATCCTTAGTTACGCTGAACTCTGTTTATAGAACTTCTAGCTATACATTGTACCCAGAGGGAGAGGATTGGCCCGAGGGAAAGACCAGCTGGAAAGAGATCACTTAAGAACATCAAGAACCTCATTATGCATAATCTGGTATGCAGAGTACAGTACAGACTGAAAACATGTTTAATTCTTATTGACTAAAGCCTCTTCATCTCATTCTCTAAGAAAGCTGAATGTAACAGGAGAATAATCTTGAAATCACAAGGGATCCATTCCTCATCAAGATTATGAAACATGCATTGTGATGTCCAGTGCAAATTTTGCCCTTTCATAGTTGCATTGGGATCATCACTTCAAATGCTCTATGGCAGTGGTTCTCAACCTTTTTAATGCCGCGACCCCAACTGGTCATAAGTCGAGGACTAAACCGGTCGTAAGTCGAGGACTAAACCGGTCGTAAGTCGAGGACTAAACCAGTCGTAAGTCGAGGACTACCCAACCGGTCGTAAGTCAAGGACTTTCCCTGCCCGGGAGCGCCGCGCATGCGTGGTTCCGCCCCCTGCGCCGGCCGAGGCGTAGCTGGCAAGCGGAAGAGACGGAGCAGGCCGACCACCAGCTGGCCCAAAAAGCGGCAGAGACGGAGCAGGCCGACCACCAGCTGGCCACCAGCTTCCCCCCGCCAAAAAAGGGGGAAAAATGGTGGACAAAAAAAATGGCGGGGGAAAAAATGGCGGACAGCCTTGCTTGGCGACCCCCGTGAAATGGTCGATCAACCCCAAATGGGGTCCCGACCCACAGGTTGAGAACCACTGCTCTATGGATTTCTAGGCCTGAAATACAGGTAATTGGCTCATAACCATAATCAAACCAAGAATCATGCCGGTCATTATGTGGTTCATTACTTGTCTGACCTTATTTTACAACTTTTTTGCAGTGGTCGTTAAGCAAATGACCATGGTCCTTAAGCAAACTCATTGTTGCTCAACCCATTGAGCTTTGCACAGGCTAAAAACCAGCAGTTTATGGCAAAGAACATTGTAAGTCACATTCACATGACTGTGGGATGCTGCAAACGTCTGCAAATGTGGACCACTTGCTGAGCACCCAAAATGCAATCATGTGACTGAGGATCCATCATAACTTCAAACGCTAAGAAGCTTGCCCTAATTCTAGGACGATTCCATTGCAAGTTGGGCAACTGTACCCCACAGATTTCAGTTAGCTATCCGATACCTTTTGAAGCTACTAGTCCCGTCCCCCTGAGTAAGTCTGGAGGAATTTTTTACTTAGGGTCCGTCCTGTTTTAATGGAAGCTTATGCATTGTTTCTGTTTTTGATATTTTCAGTGTTTGAAAAGATCATCCGGCAATGCTCTTTTGGATATAAAGGCTGTTTAAAATCAATCATAGCAAGAGAGCATCTGCTCTACAACTTAAACATGCCGTATGTCAGACTACAAGAAAACCCCGTTTTTAATTTCTATAAATACAGTTCGTGTTTCAATAGCTGTCAAAACCAAGTTTTTCTGATCTGCTTCTCCAACTGCTTCTCAACTTCACTTCCACTTCTCCATGATATCCCCAGATGGCGCCCTATCCACCAAAATATCAACAATAGACCTGTGGAAAAAATTTGTTGGTTTGCCTGCCTTTAAAGAGCCATTGAATGGATCACGAGTCTGCTTTGAAAAACATGGAATTACTTACACACACACACACACACACACACACACACACACAAAACTTTTGCAGCCAAAACAGCAATCCAAATACTTCTCAAATACATCAAATAGTCTATCCTTAAGTTCAACACAGCCCTTCTTCTCCAGGAATTGGCTAAAGGTAAGTTTGTCTATCTTACAAGAAACTCGGTGTGAGTACCATTAAGACAGAGGTATGTCTTTTGTTTCTGTATACATACAAATCTGTGACCTCCGTGTGAAACAAAAGTTAATAGGAGAAGGCACCAGTTTCTGAGGTCAAGCTTACGTGTGATTGTAGTTGGCAGTGAATGTATAGATCAAGTTTCTCTCCAATATATTGGCAGACTCCTACTCTAGCCGTCATCTCAAACCAGAAATGTCATTTAAGCCAAGGGGGGCAGGGGTGGAGAGGAGGAAGAAAGAACAAGATTTTGTTCTGATTGTTTATGTTTATCTTTTATATTATGGAGAAGCAGGCTTGATTATGAGGATTGGTGAACTTTTGTTCACCCCAATCCGTAGGTATAAGAAGTAGCTGCCTAGAGTTTATGATAAAGGCTGACCATTTGTCTTACATCAAAGGCAGCAATTCCTCAATGACATATAAATTATATCAGGGGTTGGGGTTTTTTTTGGTGTTGACCTTTACCCTTAGACTAAGGTAGTCTGAATTCATCAAGTGAAGGCATCATAGACATTTTACAAGATGCATCCATCAGGAATCTAGACAAGAACATTATTTCTTCAGAATGACATTGAAAAAGGAACCTCTGAGTCCCATCTGGACACAATGACTGGGATTACATGTCACATTCACTACACCTTCCAAGTCACTAAGGTCAGGTAAAGTAACAATGAGATACAAAAAAAAAACTGTGATGGAATGGAAAGGTTGTGTGCTCCAATTTTGGAATTAATTTTAAAAAATCATCTGGTTAATATGTAGATCCAGAGCTGTAAAGAAAGCAAAGTGGAATGTAAGGAACAAAGAATAACAGTGGATGTAGAGATGGAAAATCTCATCATTAAATATGGTATTTTTTGTTAATGTCCGTATTCCTTTTTCATTTACTGTTTCCAAGCTTGAACTCTCAGTGTTACTAGTTTACAATGCCAATAACACCTTGACATTTAGGCCAATGATCAGGGATGAATAATACTGTAGTTCACTAATGTCTGAGGCTGAAGTTTATTGATAACTGTGGTAAAGCTTTTGGAAACCCACAGAAGAAAACAAGATACATCACATAAGGAGAGATCAGCTTTCTTCTCTACCCTCAAATGGAATCCAGTCATGCCTGCAACTTCCTTACACATCTCACTAAATGCACAATTCTTTCAAAAGCTATCTCCCGTGCTTCATTTGACTTCATCAGAAGATAGTATGGAAAAGGGACACGGTTTAGTTCAAAAAACCCACATGATTCCCCATAACACAATTCTTTCAGTGAATATTCCGGCTATGAGGTGAAGGAGGAAGAAGGCAGAGAGGAGGGGCATTGTGGAAAGTTTTCCAATTGCTGTAGCCACCCTTCCTAATTCTTTCCTCAGAGCAGAAAATAATTCTTCCACTGATCTCACTTTTTGGTCAGAGCTCCGAACAGGCCCATCTGTCAACAGCCTGATTTGGTTCAGCAGGTGCTGGTTGTGCAATCACTCATTTGAGGCTAATCGGCTGGCGGCTGTCAAGGGTTATAGAGTATTTATTGAGTTTATGTCAGGTCCAGATGACCAATAGCTGGCAGCCGCTGAATTCCCACTGACATTGATGATATTGCTGAATTAAACTTGGGGAGGGGGGGAACGTCAATGGAACTTGTTCACAGCGAGCAATGGAGCCCTCACAAAGACAATGCTGACAATGGCAAGCTGACACTTTGTCTTGTTCTCACCAGACCCAGGGCTCCCTTAAATAAAATATTATTATTTTCATGGCAACATCAAGCCAAGAAGCTGTGAATCAAGTGCCCATGAGATATTTAGCAAGAGAAATCAAGTCAACTGACGGGAATGAGACTTGTGTCTCCTCAGCAGATTTACTGCCCATTTGCTGGCTGGTGATTGAGGGATTTCCTAGTTGATCTTTAGAAAGAAACTCAAGGAATGACAAATTGAGTTGTTATTGCTGTGGGGTAAGGAGCTGGGAGGCGGGAGAGCGGAGAAGGTTACACACACATACACACACAGAGAGAAGAGATCCCTCCTAAGGGCTCCAGATTAGGCTAAAGAGAGGACCAATTAAACATTTGTAACTCAATAGCTGTAATGAATGAGGGCATTAATGCTGACAGTGAAGGATATGTTGGCCATGTGAAACTTGTTTTTGATCTTCCGTAGAATAAACCACAATCCGTGCTATATGAGCCAGCTCTGTTATTTTTGGTGGTTGGACCCAAGTATGTCAGGAAAATGCTTTCTTTGTATTTATGTGTGGAACTATTTTCCCTTTCTCTCTCTCACTTCTGTCTCCCGTTAATGGAATTGAGGCTAATTTGATGCAACAAAGTCTCTATTAACAATATCTTTTTTGTTGTTGTAAATATGCTTTGCTTAATGGAAACAATACACAGTGCCTTTTATTTTCTCCTGTTGAGATGTTTCTGTAAACCTTCTGAAAAGGGAAGGGCATCAAGATTGCTGTCACCTCCAAAATTCCATGGTTTTAATTGGAAGCAGTTTCTTTTAACTGGAAGTATGAAAGACTGGAAGGACTTACCATCTATGAGAAGACAGTCATAACATTCCTGAAGTTTGGAATACGGCATCTGTCAAGAATATTTAAGCAGAAACCTCAGGTTGGGAAGCTTGGTATCTTAACAGGTTAAGCTGAGAATGTCATTACAGGTAATTCTTGACTTATGATCATTTGTTTAGCCACAGTTCGAAGTCACAACAGCACTGATAAAAGTACTTACAACCAGTCTTCACATTTACAACTGTCAAAGAATCCACACAGTCACATGATCAAAATTTCCAATAGTTGACAACCAGCATGTATTTTTGATGGTTGCAGCATCCCGGAGAATGTGATCGCCAATCTTTCCAGCTGGCTTCCGATAAGCAAAGTCATTCACTTAATGACTGCATGATTCATTTAACAACTGCACTAATTCACTTAACCATTGCAAAAAAAAAATGGTAATAAAATTATGGGTGACTCGCTTGCTTAACCACAGAAATTCTGGCCCGATTTGTGTTTGTAAATGAAAGTCCACTTTTTTTCTGGCATTTGTTTTAGGATGGCCAGGTATTCTGCTTTTGGGGTGAAGAGTCCTTCATTTAGAGTTTTCAGATTTGCACTTGGGATACACAACTTCCATTAACTCAAGGTCCACACAAAGCTTTGTGTTGCATGTCAAGAACTGCATTACAAAAGCGAGCAGGTATTATTTGGAGATGGGTGGAAATGAGAATGTTAAATATTAAACTCTTTTCCCATTCTGCAAAAAAAAAGTATCCCATATATTTTGCATTCTGGAGATACAAAAACACTGCTAGAAGATAAAAAATAGCCCCTGTCTGGACTATTGGCATACCTGCAGTATTTGAAATATTGTATGCCAATTTGTATTTATTTATTTGCAATTTGAACTTGTTTTTCTCCAGTTCTAACTACAAATGAACAGCATCTGTTTTAAGTAGGATAGGATTTTCAATGGCTGACCCCAGTTCTTTGTCACTAACCCATTTGCTTGTCAATCTGCACAACCCCCCACCAAAGACACGTTTGATATGCAAGACTGCCTCACATTCATATTTGTTATCACTGCATATATGCAGAGGCAGTGATGATCAGAAGACAGCATATGAGCAGGAATATATGCAATGTTTAGGATGACTTTGTGTAGGATGATAATCCTTAGCCCAGGGGTAGGCAACCTTGGCTCTTTTATGACTCGTGGACTTCAACTCCCAGAATTCCTGAGGCAGCATGGCTCAGCTTGGAAACCTCTCCCTTTCCCCTCAACATGGCTGGCTCAGGAATTCTGGGAGTTGAAGTCCGCAAGTCATGAAAGGGCCAAGGTTGCCTACCCTTGCCTTAACCAGTTCCCTGTTATTCTCACCTCTGATACCAGTAATATGTAGTTAATGTATTAAACTGTAGAGAAATGTAGTCTGGATTCCCAGGAGGGAGGGGCTGCATTCCAGAGGAACAAGAGATGGCAAAGTTAGATAGTTTGGTTGGAAGGAAGAAGGTCAGGATAGCTCCTTCATAAGAGTTCTTGGAGTAATGATGCAAGCAGTTGCTTTAGTTTGGCAAGATTCTGTCTATAGGTGAGGAACAATAAAGGAAACTGGGTTAGAAGTAACCCAGACTGTCTTTCTTGGTTTTGGGAGTTTGACATAAACTCATTTCTTAAGCACAAGTACTTTTTCCAGTTCTAGGAAAGGTTGCCTGGTAGATACTTTAACTATATCAGAAAACTATAAGCAGGCTAATTTTTTTTCTCAAAATAAAGAAAAGGGTAGCTTAGATCCACTTTTCCCTTGCACATCACCTAAAAGCAGGAGCATGGAGATAGTTGTCTGATTTTCCAGTGGGAAATTGGCACAGAGGCTCTGATCTGTGCATTTCTCAGCTGGTTTTAAGTTTCATCTCAGCCACCCTCTTTGAAGCCCCCTTCTCCAACGTGTTGTTGCATTTCCCTCTCTGCCTTCAGCCTCTGGTAAAGTGCCCTGCTGTTAGTAATTGGTGCTGTTTTATGCTAATCTTCATTTCCTCCCCTGTCAAAATGTTGAACTGTCGCTGCTTGATTCACAAGCTTGGATCGCCAGGTTTTCTCTTTGCTGTAATGACTTTCTTTTTATCTAAAGCACCTGGTCACTCCTTAGCTCCTGACTAATTGTCCAAGGCCATCTGATGCTGAATTAAACCATAATTGCTTAATCTATCTATGTCTCCACAGCCAGCAGGTGAGGCAGAGGGAAAAGGCACTTTACAGAGATCAATCACTTACAATTCATCAAAGCAATATATTGACAGCCAGACCTGTGCCTGATTCCCAGCTGAGAATGTGATGAGAGACTGGGTCGCCCAGAACACTCTTCTGCTGGCATCTCTTGTTAATTTCCATTCATTGAGTGGACACAGAGATAAGGTTAACCTGAGGATGCGGTCCCATTTTTTTTTTAACCTCCCAGTGGGTGAAGATAGCTTCCTAAAAGCTTTCTACTAGAAAACGAAGGAGAAAGTTTTCTTCTGAGTCCAACTATCAGAAGAGGGCACAAAGAAGGCAAATGTGTGCAACATTATTGCCAGTCCCACAAGGTAGTCTAAAGAAGAAACATAACTAGATGAATGGATCCTACTTTATTGTAAGCTTACATTAACAGAATCGTTAGCATTATGTGTTTGTGTGTGTATATAGTGTGTGTGTGTGTATGTAGTGAAAAGCAACCTAGAACTAAGGAGAACATTCCTAATAGAATAGCTTGTCTTCAGAAATTGTGAGTGTTCCATCACTGGAGGCCACTGGACAGCCACTTGTCTGAAATGGTATAGGTCCAGCTTGAGCAGGGAGTTGGACTAGAAGACCTCCAAGGATGCTTCCAACTCTGTTATTCCATGTTTTGTATTCTTCTCCCAGCAGCAGACTCAACTGCCTCTTAGCAGACCATTACCTTGGCTTGGGTCTGCCTCTTGTCTCCCAAAGTAATTTTCACATACCATTACAATTATAGTATAATTTGGACCTGGCAGAAGAAATGGAGAGAAGTGAGAGAGGTTAGGCTGTAGTGCTATGGAGATATGGTCAGAGCTGATGTGGAATCCATCATGAGGTGGGCACTTGCACTTAGCCCAAATGGCCAATGGCCCCAAGGATGACTGAAAAAGCAATGGATGGGCTGCCTGCGTGAAGTCATGAGAGCCGTAGCATATGTCGCACCAAAGCTGCAGACCAAAGTGGCAGGTGAAATGCAAAACTGCAGACCCCACGATATGATGGGAATAATGCAAAGAACAACAACAAGAAGAAAGGCAACGTTCTCATTTAGCCTAATAGAAGAGATACTACCTGCTTGGAGGATGAAAGACAAAACTTCTGGTCTCAGTGACCAGAAGTCATTGTGAGATCCTGTGAGATCCTGCTTGGAATGGGGGAAAGGTATAAAATGGAGAAATTAAATTTTCAAAGAGTGAGGGGCTGTTGCATTCATGTTTGTTACAGGATAGCCAAGGGGATATCTTTTGGTGTTCTGCCTTTCACTGAAAAGTCAACTTTGTCATGAGAACTTTCTTGACCATCCTTGCCTCAGGTGTATCAGGCCTTGCCTTGTCTTTCTTTTCTTTCTTTCTTTTTTCTTTCTTTCTGAATAAGGTATCACATTACTGCCACCTGCTATCGATAAAACCCCTGAAACATCTTGAGCAATTATGCCCATATGGAAACATTTTCCAACAGCTCCACAACTTTGTATGTGTGGAAAATGGATACATTTGGCAGATCAAATAACAGATTCTGACCAAGAGGTCACATAATCAAGCACTTTTGGTTCCCATTTGAACTGTGGATAACACATATGGTCTATCCACCCTTGATAACACTGTCATCATGTACAACATGATGTCCAATTTGCATCTACGAATGATGTGTGGTTTTGTTTCTATTTCTTGAGATTTTGCAACCAGTAACCATTTTTAGTATTCCAGGATGAGGAAAAGAACTTCTGTTGAAGGCCTCCTCAGTTTGAAGACTTGTCCCATCCTAATTAATTTAAATCAGGAGTCTTCAAACTTGGCCCTTTTATGACTTGTGGACTTCAACTCCCAGAATTCCTCAGCCAGGCACGCTGGCTGAGGAATTCTGGGAGTTGAAGTCCACAAGTCATAAAAGGGCCAAGTTTGAAGACCTCCGATTTAAAGAACTGAAAGGGTACCTATAACAACATTCCTTCAAGAACAGCTGATGATTTGCGCTACACACTGGAAAAAAATATGTTCTTGAAGGCTACAAGGAAAAGGTAAGTTATTTTGGACTTAAGAGAAATGGAGTTTACAGTCTGTTGCCAACAAGTAATAATATATAAAAATAATAATCAGTAATAATTTCTAAATCCTAATGTGTTTGTTTTGATGACAAAGAGATTAGATTTACTACATGACAGATAAAAAAGATGAACTGACCCCTTGGGGACTTCATACATAGCCACCTTTTTAATGGTACGATGAAATGTGACTTGCAATTGATGAGACACGACTTGCGATTTTTCAGAAAGTTCCTTTTTTCTGTGAAATAAGTTTCCTGGTGGTTTTGAGAAAGCTTTTATGGTAATGTTTATGAACTAACATTATTGATAGAAAAGAAGGTATCTATTGATAATATTTTTTTTTTCTTTTATGTCTCTTTATCTGCTCACATTTCCCAGTATAAAAAGATCAGTGGGAAAAGTTCCCCTCATAAGAAGCTTAGGGTTATCGTCATTTTTAAATAAAAAAGTAAGTCCCCAAAGATGGCTTTTCTTTTAGTCACCTAGAAGTAAATAAGTTCCAGAACATGTCTGTGGAGACGTTCAATGGGTGGAAACTAAGCAAGGAGAGAAGCAACCTAGAAGTAAGGAGAAACTTCCTGACAGTTAGAACAATTAACCAGTGGAACAACCTGCCTCCAGAAGTGGTGAATGCTCCAACACTGGAAGTTTTTAAGAAGAGACTGGACAGCCATTTGTCCGAAATGGTATAGGGTTTCCTGCCTGAGCAGGGGGTTGGACTAGATGACCTCCAAGGTCCCTTCCAACTTTACTACTACTACTA
>NW_015387219.1:236956-281191 GCF_001527695.2 Protobothrops mucrosquamatus
TCCCTCCTCCTCCTTCAATCCCCCACCCTCTCCCCCCACCCTTTCTCCCTCGCAACCCCCAGACATGGCTGGTCCTGACCTAAGGGGAACCTCCCCCCTCCCATCCACCCTGGGTCCCCCTAAAAAATTTTTAAAACACCCCTGTAAAAACTTTCTTAATTTAAATAGTTTAGATAGTTTTTTATCCATGGCCGCTGTTATTGTTATTGTTATTGTTATTATTATAAGTCATGGTTGTCCCAAAGATGTTTTTCCAAAAGGCAATTGGACTTTCTTGTTTTGTTTTGTTTTCTTTGAAAATATTTTGCTTCTGAAGAAGCTTCTTGGATGAGAAGCAAAACATTTTCAAGGAAAAAAAAAACCTTTGGGACAAATTCCAGAACACTATATGTGACCTATGAGAATTTCTCTGATGATGTTCTCTTCTCCTTTGAAATAAATTTGGAAAGTAAATTATTTTTTTATCAAACCACACAGAAAAGGGGGGAAAACCCAAGAGACTCTCCCTACATAGCTCTAGGTTTTTCATCCAGATCGATGAAAAACTTTAGACTGCTTTGAATCTAACGAGTGAAACAACTCTGGACCTATTTGGGGTCCTTATTATATACCAATTATATATTTGATGCATAGCTCTACTCAAGCAGACTCCCAGAATATGTTCCCCTGATATTCTCTTTTAAGTGGAAATGACTGGTGTTAGCCCAATCTCTATTAGAAGAGAGTTCATTCCCTATATTGTATAATTTTAGCCAAGGAGGTTTTTTTAAGCATCTTGGTTTGGTTTAAGAAGAAAACCATGGCATGGATAGATAGTGTATCTTTTGTGTAGCCTTCTGCGTCTTTAGTTGGATGCCCAAATCATTAAAATAGCAATAGAAATAGCACTTAGACTTACAGTGTATATTGCTTCATAGCCCTCTCTAAGCAGTTTACATAGTGAGCATCTTGCCCCCAACAATCTTGGTCCTCATTTTATTGACCTTGGAAGGATGGAAGGCTGAGTCAATCTTGAGCCAGTCAGGGTTGAACTCCTGGTTGTGGGCAGAGTTAGTCTACAATACTGCATTCTAACCACTGTGCCATTACAGCTCTTCTAAATAGTAGTAGAAATAATAATGATGATGATGTAGCAGCAGCATATTTTGGCTTACAGTATTGTGTAAACCTCACAAGGTTTACAAATCATGGTTTACATGGCATAGTGTGATCTGTGAATTCAGCCAAATATTATTTGACACACAAAATATGGCTAAATTATAGCTTGGTCTAATGAGTGAATCAAGCTTATATCTGAACCCAGCCCATTGTTTTGACATTGATTGCTTATTCTTTTAGACTTTTTAGATTCACTTGACATAAAAAAGCTTTTAACTGTGTTATCAGCAGCAGAAATGCATGTTCGATGTGATTTACTATTTTAAGCTAATGCTAAATTGTAACTTTTGTATACACTGTTTAAATACCAACCTGGAGTGGTGCGTATTTCTCACCGGAATTAATTTTATGCTGTGAAAAGTGTTTGCCATTCTTAAATGTAACCAAATGCCTGCTGCTATACTTAAAGGAAAAAATTGGAATAGTCCACATTATTTATGACTGGGCTTGTCATAACAGAGATTGTTTCGTGTTATTTATGTAGCTGTTGTGCAGCTATGTGCATGAAAAATAACCTTCTTCTGATAATTCACTGCCCAGAGTCACTCTGTGAGTGAGATGGGAGGTCTGTGAATTTGATCTATAAAATAAAACAATATATATGTATGTATGTATATAAATAAATTGGATGGATTTTCAGACAACATAGTCTTTATGACTTACAAAGCTAAGACCAGGGCCCCTTTTCCCTATCTTTGGCCCCAATACATTAGAGCTTTGCTTAAACCCTTATTTCTGTCCTACTTCTAGGCCATTGTGCTAATGTTTATTTCTGATTTAAAGCAGGTAGTAATAAATTTCCTTCTGTAAATATATATATATATTTAAAAAGTTTTATATTAATGTTAGATTACTACATCCCTGCCAACTTACAGTCTGAAAGGTTAAAGCACTCACCCATTGTTGTGATGAGTGCACTTGTGCTCCTGTTGTAGATAATTCTCTGTAAAATCTTGCCTTCTATTCTGTTCTCAGAAGTCCATTGAAGGACTAAGCCTGGTTCTGATCCTTCTTCATCATTTGGTGAATATTTGTTTCCAACTGGCCGCTTTCTCCCTTTTAAGTCTACAAGGTATATTTCAGTCTATATGGAAAAGCCCCATGTATCAGTTTAATTCCTTTTCTGCCATGTTATAGTTGAGCAGATCTTAGACAAAAATATCATTTTGGCAATCTCTCTCCATTTATGAATTGGTGAGACGGTGATGATAGACTATGTCCTATTCATTTTTATAAAGATAATTGAGATACATTTTTTTTCCAAATTTTTTTTTATTATTTTCCATCATAACAAGGCAATCAAAAGCATAATAAACACAATAACAAGTAAATACCCCCCATCCCCCCCCCCAGACTTCCCAAACCTAAACCCAGGATAATATTCATATATGAGTAAACAAATACTAATATCCCTAACTCCACAAAATATCTTAATCTACAAAAAGGATAGAAAGAATAAACAAAATAAAAGAAAATCTAAAAACCTAAGTTATATTCTACCACTCTATGCTTCTTTTGAATATAAACAATCCATATTAATAAAAATTGTTCATTTGAATGATTCTTCAAATAAACCGAAATCTTTGCCATTTCAGCAAGATACGAAACTTTCAATCTCCAGTCTTCCATTGTTGGCAGAATTGGGCTCTTCCAATTTTGGGCTATCAACAAACGAGCAGCAGTTAAACAATAAAGCATCAAATTTGTTTCTTTTACATCTAAATCTTGCACAATACCTAAAAGAAACAACTGTGGAAGAAAAATAATCCTTTTTTAAAAAATTTGCTGTAAGTTCCACCACAATTGTATCCAAAAAGCCTTAATAACCTTACAAGTCCACCACATATGAAGATAATTGAGATACATTGATTATTCTATTTTATGGTGCTTTCCAGGCAGATGTCTACTTTTTGTGTTTCTTATCTCTAAGGTTTGGTCAAACCTTGTAGTAAAGGTTTGTGTCATTTCTCATCTTGCATATGTCCTATTAGTTTAAAAAAAAAACCTTAAGGTTCCTAATTTTGGGTAAAGTTTTCTCTCTCCTTTAAATTTTGTTTTGGGTTCCAGGTTACATATAAGCTGTTCTGGTTTCTTGACTGTTCTTGACTTTTTCAGTATTCTGTATGCTGGTCTTTTGATTCTAACAATTTAAGAACGCTAGGCTATTTTTTATCTTCCATTTCCTTAGTCCCTGAAGTTCAAAGGGAGGTTACCTAAACCATATTAATGACTTATGCATTGAATCATCTACTATGCACAGGCTTAAACTTAAGGTGGCCAGTTTGTCATGGCGTACATAAAACCAGTGCTTCACTCGACCATCCTTTGAAGGCAGCTTCTGGGTTTACAGTCTGGTGCTTGCTCCCTCCACTTCTAGAAGAGCTGAGCACCATTCCGAATGCAACACAAGTGCTTTGAGGCTGAAGTGTTCAATTTCACTGCACTGAGTATCCAGGGTAATCCATGGAAAGGGCACTGTCCTTCAGGCTTTTCAGCTGAGCTGACAGCTGTCCACTGATTAATTGACAGTTTAAAAAGATTGATTCCACATGTCAGAGCTGTAACCCTGCCAGAACAATGCGGACTGTCAATTGGGCTGTAAAACAGAGGCTTGCATTAGCCGCTGTGGCAGTGGAGAAACACATGCACCTGCTTTGATGGATCCTAAACACACAGCAGTGCGCCAATTAATCATCCAGAGAGAGCTTGCAAAGGATTCCGTGTGGAATCCTGGAAGGAAGAAGGAGTGACAATTCTACCGCTGTCCTTGAAAGGCAAAAACATAAAATAAAATAAAAATAGAATGGAATGGAATCATCAAGACAGGGCCTAGAAAACTGGAACCATTCACTTCCATCCTCAGTTTAACACGCTTCCTCCACTTTTGCATTAAGCACATCCACTGCAGCTAAGCGGTGATGTCAATCTTGTATCATTTTGCTCTATAGCTGTTGTTACAAGAGGCTACTCAGCCATGATAGGCCAGGTACTGTGATCCCTTGTGATTTGTTTTAACTGTAGCTTCTTGAATAAGCCCCAATGGCTGAATTCACATATTGATGCTGCTGAATTTTGAAAACATTTGTGACACAATTCCCTATTACAATCGCCATCTCTATTGTAAACACCTGTGTACAAAAATACGTTCCACTGGATTGAAGCACCTAGCCACATTTAATCTGAGGGTTCGATTCATGGAATCAGGATGAAGGCTTAATGCATGGAACTAGGATGACTCAATTTTGATATCTCTAGTTCTGTCATGAATAGGATTGCAGCAACATTATGGATTAAGAATGTGCCACAAAGTAGAATAGAGTAATAATAATAATAATAGTAATAATAATAATAATAATAATAATAATAATAATAATAATAATAACAACAACAACAACAACAACAATAATAATAATAATAATAATAATAGTAATAATAATAATAAAGTTGGAAGGGACCTTGGAGGTCATCTAGTACAACCCCCTGCTCAGGTAGGAAACCCTATACCATTTCGGACAAATGGCTGTCCAGTCTCTTCTTAAAAACTTCCAGTATTGGAGCATTCACAGCTTCTGGAGGCAGGTTGTTCCACTGGTTAATTGTTCTAACTGTCAGGAAGTTTCTCCTTAGTTCTAGGTTGCTTCTCTCCTTGATTAGTTTCCATCCGTTGCATCTTGTGCTGCCTTCAGGCACCTTGGAAAATAGCTTGACTCCCTCTTCTTTGGGGCAGCCCCTGAGATATTGGAACACTGCTATCATGTCCCCCCTCATCCTTCTCTTCGTTAAACTAGACATACCCAATTCCAGCAACCGTTCCTTATATGCTTTAGCCTCCAGTCCCCTAATCATCTTTGTTGCTCTTCTCTGTACTCTTTCTAGAGTCTCAACAGTTGTTTTGCACAGCTTAATAAAAATCTGGAGTTGTTGGGAATCAGGTGGCATATAAATTTAATAAATCAATCACATATTAAATTATACTTAGATCAGCAGTCCTCAACCTTTGTGGCTTGGTGGCCCGGCTGGGAGTGGGAGAGGGGAACTGGGCCATGCCAGCCATGCCAGCAGCAGGCCGTTGCACACGTATACATGCAGCCCTTGTGCAAGTGGCAGACTGGTGTACTGTGCACAGCTCAACTAGCACAAACAGTGAGCTGTCGTGCATACATGGGACTGCCCGCCAGCCTGCAGCTTGCGCAAGTTGAGTTGTGCACACTCTGGCCAACCCCTTGTGCAGTCCAATTCTGAATACGGGGGGTGGGGTGGGGTGGGTTTCCAGGGGTTGGGAACCCCTGTATTAGATGATGATGATAACATGATTTCAGAATCAACCAGAAAATAGTTTTAATTCAAGGCTGAAAATTCACTGTGGCACAAACCATGGGCATCAGATACCCCCAGTATTTGTTAAAACCAGACCAATGAACCCAGTCCAGTTTCAGAAAACATTCTGGTTTTGCAAAATTATGCATTTTAGAGCAGGGAAAATACATACAAGAAGTGGAGATAACAGCTTCACCTGGAACTATGAAATATCTCCTTCCATTTTTAAAATTTATTGAGAGAGAGAAATATATTATATATATACAGTATATAAACAAAGGGTCACCTCTTGAGCTTAGTTCTGCAAAAAAAAAGATGCCTTAAAGCTTTTATGACTAGATTCAATATAGATATACAGAGATCCATTATCTTAAAAGCTGTGAGGAGGTCCAGCAAATATTTCCAGCCTAAAACAGGTTTATTTCCATCTCTACTTATCTCTGCTACTTAAACCCCTCTGCTTGCCGTTAATCTTTTGTAATGCAGCATAAGAGGCCTTATTTGCTTTCTAATGACATCAATTGGCCATAAATATTAGACATCTAAAGTTTGCTGATGCTGGGAGGCCTGTTTTCCATTCTAGCTTGGCATTTGGCTATTTGCAAAGCTGCCTCCTCTGTTTGTTCTTGTGTGAGTCACTTATCGGCCATCATATACCAGTGTTCAATTTATTTAAATTGAATGAATAAGTACATTAGGAGGACCTGTCAGGAGAAGAGAAAATGGGGAAAACATTGGGATGACTGATAAGTCAACGTGCTTCAAGGAAAATTCACTGAAGGAGTGCGCAAATCAAAGCAAGAGAAAGCAAGATGCCAAAGTGGCAGGAGGCAACTCACAATGAAGTCATAGATCTCCCAGTAAAAAGAAAAGATCCATTGACTGTAATCTATTGATCAGAAAGGGACATTTATTTTGCACGATGCCCAAGATGAGGTTAATAAGCAGCAGGAACTTAACCGGAACAAAAGCTCTGGCAGAGCTCTCTGTGATAAAGTGCTGGATTATTAACTAACCCAGATTGTGGGGCTGTGTATGTGTACAAATAATTTATATGTAGCATTTCTCAACTTGCTGATAGAAAATAAATATTTCCTTAACAGACAGGACTCCTGATTCTCCACATATCCAATATTTAGTATAGTTATGAATAAGAATTACTTTTTTTTTCAGAGAACCACTAGATTTGGGGTAATTCTATACATCCTTTGCATCCCCCTGGGGTGGAGCAAAATTTGAAGATCTTTCTTTGCAAGTTGGAGCATTCTGCAAAAATGTCCTGTGCCGGGCATTAGCAATTTAGCTGATCGTGCCATAAAGAAGCAATTGCAACTTCCTTGATAGATGGTTTTCCAGTGGGTTGGTAACCTGGGTGTAAGACTATTCTCAGGATGCATTCTGTTGCAAAGGTTGGGAACTGCTCTTAAGGTGGCAGTATCTCCCTTCCCTCCTCGGGCACTGTTCTGTCCTCACTACACGTTACTCTGTGTGCAGTTTGACATGCAGCTAAACCCATCTATCTATATAAATAAAAATGTAAATGTTCGTTTGTTCAAAATCTTAAATCTCCGAAAGTTCTTCACAGATTGCTTTGAAATTTTGACACAACGTTGCATTTGAATAAGTGCGTGTTTTTATATACCTACTATTATATAGATGTCACACCTGTGACATGTAAAAACATGCTTTTTTTGAAAAACAGCGCCATCTGTTGGACGCTTTGAAATTGCCATTGAACATGCAATTCAATTCTTTCTTTTCCATTTAACCAGACTGAGCCACAGCAACGCGTGGCCAGGTACAGCTAGTCCTCCAATAAAACAGATCCTGTGGGTAGGTCTATATGCTTTATTAAAAGAACAGGATGGGTGAAACTGGGAAAAATAGAAATACATACAATAAGAACCCAAATACAAAATGAGCAGTGTTGAGTTGCTGGTGAACATAACACTTAACCAACACAGATAAATCTAAACCTCACCAGCGATGCTGTGTGTATGGGATGTGGGTTTTGTCCCCAGATGAACATGTGCCACGGATTAGGCTGAATTCTTCCTGGTGCTTCTATCTTCTCCAAAGGCTAAAGGAAAATGGAATCTGGCTTCCCAGCAAGCACTGGGAAGATGACTCTTAAAAGGAGCCAGGTCAGCTTCCAAACAATACAGATTGGTATTTGCCCTCCCCCCCCCAGCCACTAAATGGGGCTAGAGAGCAACAACAGTATATACACAAATTATATGCTGGAGCATGACTGTCACAGTCCATAAATAACACTGATTGGGCTTGTGGATGATTGAGGCAGGGACAGGATGGGGGAGAAGCACCCATCCTTGGCCCTCTTTGATCTCTCAGTGACTTTCATTGCCATTCAGCAAGTTGTCCTACTGCAGCTGCTAAGGGGTTAAGAATGGAAAGCATGTTATTTCAGTAATTGTTCTCCTCTTAGCAGGGCCAATTCTAGTGGGTGTTCATGGAGGAAGAGATTTTATCTAAGCCTTTCCTTTGCATGTAGCTCAAGACTTAGTCCTCTCCCAGTTCTATTTAACATCTGCCCGAAAATCTGATGAGAATATAGATTTGCTTGGGTTAGACATTGATATAAACCTTGGGCCTTCCAAGTGATGCCATCAAGATTCTCTCTTGGTGACTGGGACCAGGCTCAGATTAAATCCTAATATGACCAAGTGGCTGTGGATTTTTGGAACCTGGAGACTTTCCATATTTGATGCTAGAATCAAGAAACAGACTTGGTTTTCAATTTGGGGGATATCCTAGACTTGCGAGTCTCCCCCAAGAACAAGTGTGAGCCATGGCTCAGAGGACCTTTTCATAGTTCCACCTTGTGTGCCACTTTCAGATCTGGAGGCTGTTCACTAGTCATATTGTCATAGTTCCGACTAATGAAACACTTCAAAGAACTTCCAGGCATGTTTATCCTAAAGCCTTTATTAACAGTGTTACAAATTGATGGCACATCATGGAGGTATGCCAGAATCTGAATTCCTCTTGCTTGCATCTAACTTTTCTTGCTAAACCCCTCCCTTATCTTGCAGTCATAAGTCACATCTTCCAATTAGCCCAGAGGGCAAAGATTCACTTCCTTTCCTTTCCGGGCTTTCCTTATTATTCTCCTCCCCTTTCTCTGTCATCTGAATTAACTCTAAAAATACCAGACAGTTCTGCATATTTTGTCAAAGCAAGAATATTCAATATTAGCAGCGTTGACACATATCTGCTTTCCTTATGATTGGATTATTGCAATATGTGCTATATGAGCTACTCTTGTTGACCATTTTCAAGCTGCAGTAGGCCCAGAATGCAAGGGTATCTAGGCAATATCTCTAGTTTGCAAGCTTCTGGGTACAAATGATCTGCTGGTTTTCACGTCTATGGAGATTTTCAATCATTCAGGTCAAGGTTGTCCCAAAGGTGCTTTTTCAAAAAGGCAACGGGACTTTCTTGGCTTTGTTTTTGAAAAACATATAGCTTCTCATCCAAGAAGCTTCTTCAGCTCTAACTCAGTTAGAACTGTTCTGTTAGAACTGAAGAAGCTTCTTGGATGAGAAGCAAAAAGTTTTCAAAGATAAAATCAAGAAAATTAATTTGCCTTCTGGAAAAAGCACCTTTGGGATGTGCTGCTTTTCACTTATAATGCCCTTCATGGCACAAGACCAGGTTATTTGTGTGACCATTTACTTCCAATTATTATTTTTTTCCATCTGGTGAGATCTGACAGATCCCATCATCTGGTGGGACCCAGGAGATGTGCCGTGCAAAACTAGAGTTCTGATTCCAACAATTTGATAAGTTTACATGGGTGTTGGGTTTTCCCACTCTCTCTCTGCAATCTGGTCAACTTCTCTTTGAACCTTTAATTTTGGCTCACAAAAGAATGCAATATTCATTTCCTGTGGACTTAGTAATTTGGGAATTACTGCTATAGTGTGAATGATATAAATCTGGAGAGGAAGAGTTCTTTTTACTGGCTGACTCAGTGGTGTAATTTCCCGTGAGAATTGCATGTCACAAGGAAAGATACTAGTGAAATTATACAGAGCCAGACTTGGAAATTATCTTTGAAAATGTGTCAAGGGCTATAATCAGTGAATTTCATTGTATTGCTGCTGATGTTAGACTATGTGCTAATAGTAAAATCATTCTCTAAATGTAGACCCTTGTTGCAACCAAAATGGCAACATCCACACTCACCACAGTATCAGCAGCATTTGCAGTACTACACATACAAAAATGTAGATAAGAGTTACAGAGAGTAGCTTCCTCTCCCAATGGATCCAGGAGAATGAATAGGAAATGCATGTGTTCAAAAACCATAATCTCCACAGAAATACTCTGAGGAGGGGGGTCTTATCACAGCAAAAGGACAAGCTTGGGGAAGATCATAACTCAGTGCTGAAGCACATGTCTTGTGAAGAGAATATCCTAGTTCTGGGCTAAGAAAAGAAATCTGCTTTATTTACACAATACCCTTTACCCATGATTAATTGAACTATGGTTCACTTAACCTATTTATGTGTTCACCAGGTGCACTTTTGTTTACAGGCTGGCTATATACAATACAATCCTGCACGGGGTTGGTAGTTTATAGTTTACCAAGTGATGCAAACAAATAAATGCATTGAGAAGTAGGGGTGTAGGATTAGGGTGTGGGGATAGTGATTCTCCTGATGTAGGAAAAGAAGAGGCAGAGCCAGGGGGTGGAGTCAAGAAAAGTCTCAGCCTAGAATCCTTACATGTCCACAAACACTCCAAATCCAGCCCCGCATGAATTCCATTAACTCTTATCTAACACCAGTTTAGTACTGACCTTTAGTTGACTAGATTCATGTGTATAGGCTTGAGCAAGAAATCTTCTTAACTGCACTCTTTCCTGGGTGCAACCAGTAATGAAGGGGCTGGTCTTCACAAACTGTACATAGTGTGACAGGATGCAGGAAAGCAGCACTGATCTCAATGTAGAAATGCCCCCATGCTGCATAGGAAAGGGGCTGAATTTTCAGCTATTAGTTGATAGAAATTTCCTGAAAGTAAAAGAAAAGGGAAAAAAAAGGTAAAGGGCATGGATTACCTTGGACAGATACCAGATATATGGAAATGCTCTCAGCATATAAGAAGACTGAAAGGTCTAGCAATTCTTGTCACATTTCTGAGGTCCCTGAATTTTCTTCCACCTACAGTCATCAGTGCTATTGGAGGGAGAGAGGTCTATATGTGTTTATTCTCTCTCTCTCTCTCTCTCTCTCTCTCTCTCTCTCTCTCTCTCTCTCTCTCTCTCTCTCTCTCTCTCTCTCTCTCTCTCTCTCTCTCTCTCTCTTTTCTCTCTCTCTCTCTCCCTCTTCTCTCTCTCTCTCTCTCTTCTCTCTCTCTCTCTCTCTCTCTCTCTCTCTCTCTCTTTCTCTCTCTCTCTCTCTCTCTCTCTTTCTCTCTCTCTCTCTTCTCTCTCTCTTTTCTCTCTCTCTCTCTCGTCTCTCTCTCTTCTCTCTCTCTCTCTCTCTCTCTCTCTCTCGCTCCCTCTCTCTCTTCTCTCTTCTCTCCTCTCTCTTCTCTCTCTCTCTGTATAACCAGCCCATAATTTGTGAGTTACAAAAATGATTAGTTCTCTTGGAGGATGTTTATTCTCTAAAGCCACCTTTTCCTTGCTTTTGACAGAACCATTTTCATTGTCTAAACAGTTTACATTTCTGATTCCAAGCACTGTCTCCTTTGCCAAACCCGCTAGTGTTCCTCTTGCTTTGAGACACTTCTCTTCTAAACACAGCCTTGTTTATTTATACACATCTAAAAAAAAATACACAGTATATCAACACAGTCATGTATGGCATACATGGACCTTTCTGAATATTTGGAGATAGAATATAGAATGCCTGCATCAAAACATTCCTCAGGTTTCTCTGTGTAAGTCAGACATAGCCCATTCTCTCCACTTGTTGCTGATTTGCAGACTTTCCATAGGGCTAAAGAAATTTACCAAATCAAAGAGTTGGTGGAACAGAAAACTCTGTAATTTAGACAGCGCTATAAATATGAGGAGGCGTCAGTGCTCCAGGAAACCAGGAAACCATTATCAGCATGAATTCAAGCCCATTTTTCATTCAGTACGATAATGTGAAAAACCTTGAAAACATTCAAGAATTACTGATATAAAGGACTGGATGGAGTGGGGTTTCTCAAATAAAATGTGAGAAAATAAGGACGATGGGTAATACACAAACTAGCCAACCCCAATTTTAGCTATTAGACTAGACTTTAGTTTATGCTTCCTGGTGTCATGAAAACTCAGAAAAGTTCTTGCAGCATCAGAGCAGGGATCCACTTAACGCAGAATTCTGGATCATACCACGGGCAACGTACTTATTCAGGAAGTGTACTGACATGGACAGGAGAGTAATCACCTTCTTTATTATTTCTAAACAGCTATTGTTGCAGGGGTCTCCAACCTTGGCCAGCCATGCTGAGGAATTCTGGGAGTTGAAGTCCACAAGTAGTAATGTTGCCAAGGTTGGAGACCCCTGGTTTAAAGCATCCAGCCTCTGATGCTAGAAGTAGCATTTATTCAGTTTCACAGCTTCTGATAGGCTGATCCGCCCTCATTTTTCACGTTTTCTTTTCAAGCCATCTAAACTCATCACCAAATGGTAGTGTACAATTCCACACATTCTTTGTGCATTGACAAAAGAAGCTGCTGGCTTTATTGCTTCTTCATCTCCCCACAGTTAATTTCACTTAGTGACCCCAAGTTCTAACACTGCTAAAGAGGCAGAAAAAAATAATTTGTCTTTTCTATATCGTACATGATTTTTTTTATGCTGTTTTTCCCTTTTCCACCTCCAAGCTAAAAAGCCCCAGGTCCTCAAATATTCACCGGGGGTGGGAGGGGGAAAGTATTTTGCTTTGGTCTATTAGTAATTCTGGCTGTCTTTTAGCACTTTTTCTCCTTTTGTAATACCATTTTTCAGGTTGACCTTCTGGTTCCACAGAGCTCAAGCAGAGATTGAATTAGTCAGCTTGACATGTAGATCTTTCAAAGCAAGTGGAAGCATCAAGAGAAATGAGGTTGTATTGGGAGGACATCCTTCGCCTGTGCTCAGATCATCACTCTTACTGACTGAAATGATCAAATTGCTGGTAGGGCAACCTGCCTTGGACAACAGCTGCTACCTATGCATGAAGTGGACAGTGCTGAATGTTAAACTAATCTTATCTGATTTAAGGCAGGTTGCTATAGGTCAGTGATGGTGAACCTTTTAGAGACTGAGTGCCCAAACTGCAACCCAAAACCCACTTATGCATCATCGAGTGCCGGGTGGGTGTGGCCCATTGGGTGGGCATGGCCCATTAGGTGGGTGTGGCTACAGTGGTAACGGCAGACTGGGTGGGACTAAAAAGTTCAATCAATCAATTTCAACTTTGCAAGATCTTTTTTTTTTCCCGCGAGAAGTTGAAATTGACTGATTGATTGAACCTTTTTTTTTTTGGCACACGGCGGCGGAGGCCTAAAGCGAAAAAGTTTTATAAAACCCAGCTGAAGGCCTAGGACTGGGGCAATGGTGCGCATGCCCACAGAAAGGGCTCTGAGTGCCGCCTCTGGCACCCGTGCCATAGGTTCACCACCACTGCTATAGGTAATCTACAGTAAGTCGAAACAATATGCATGCCAAGAAAAAAGCTAACCGATTCCATTCTACCCAACACGTTGACCGTCCCTGCCAGTCTGAAGGCAAAAATGATCTAAAAGAGAGGCTAACTATCCAACTGAGGTGATCTATTCATGCAGCCAGAAGGATATATTTGATTATGCAGCTTAATATTTTGTTTCTATTGCTTAAGATATTAAGATATTCATCTACACCTCTCAAATTTGTGCTTTCTAAATGTTTTTGACTACAACATCCTAACAATTTGCTATTCTGGCATGGTTTGATAGAAATTATAGTTTAGAAATGCCTGAACAATACCAGTACCTTAGCAAGCTGACTTATGTACCTTGCAAGTAGAAAGGTTGCATCAGATTTCTCTCGATAGATATAGATATAGATATAGATATAGATATAGATATAGATATAGATATAGATATAGATATAGATATAGAAAATGTGTTTTTTTTTTGAAAGAAAAAAAAAGGTGCCGGAACTCACACATGTCATACAACCCGCCTTGCCTACCCTACAAGGTTACATCCAAAAAAGGTGCCGGAACTCTGTTCTGGGTGTTCTATGATATAGATATAGATATACACAGTATCTATCTATCTACAGTATCTAAATATCTACAGTATCTATCTATCTATCTATCTATCTATCTATCTATCTATCTATCTATCTATCTATCTATCTATCTATCTATCTATGTTTTTGTCTATGTCTATGTCTATGTCTATGTCTATCTCTATATCTGTAGTTCTGGCCAAATTCTATAAATGACCTCCTCTTTCTCCTCCTCCTCCTCCTCTCTGTCCTTTTTGATTTGGTGTAGTTTTGCTAGGGAAGGGAGGTAAAGATCCACTCTTGGAAAAGGTGAGGCCCAGAAAACTTTGGAGACCAAGCTCTACTTTGTCTATGTCAGCCCTAATTTGTTTTGCTCATGGGAGTCACTAGAAATCATCCTAACTGTATTTAAATGACGCACTTAGCATTCATTGCAATAGCATGGTTCACAAAGCATTTGCAGACTTGAGAACCAGTAATTGAGAGTTGTGTAGGTTATTGTTCCAGTCAGTTTGTACAAAAATCAACATTCCAGACTGATTTGGGCCAAACTGGAGCATCAAATCAATTCAAGAATTTAGGCCTAAGCTCCTTCATATCTTCTGGTCTCTTTTAACCAAGCCTACCAGATCTGACTTGGAAAAATATCATTAAATAGAGGCAAAAAGATATAGAAAACTCTCTTTGTTGACAGCTATCAATATCCAGAGTTTTGCTGCCCAGATCTGAGAAACCCACTTTAGCTTCAGCTATTTAAAGCATGCTAAAAAAAAACATGTAGGAAAAAAATAACTCCAATAATCAATCATTTAGAGCCAGGATGCTAAAGGAATGGCTTGGAATCATATGAGTGGCTTTTTTAATGGTTTGTGGGAATGACCTTGGGAGACAGGAAGAAGAGATACAGACTGGGAGACTGGCATATCTCAGCCCACAGAAGGAGAACAAGATTCTTACAAGATTCTGTTAACAGAACCTAACAATAAAGTTAGAGCTAGTACTCCTCTTTGTGCTTCTGATCTAGGCTCCCTCCCAGGGCTAGCACTTTTTGCAGGCTCCATAACATCTCCCTCCTGAGATGTTTGGGAAATTGGGTGTGCATTACTTGCCTTAATAGATGCTGCTTTGGAAAAGCACAATATATTCTTAACAAAAATGATGGTGGCATTTTCAGACACTGCAGCCAATAGCCAAGCCCTTCCTTGAGAGTTACTCCAACCTCTCCTACAGAATCCTACAAATTCAGCTTATAGATTCATTTTTTTATGAAATCCTGTTGTATACGTACTGGATGCACACACAGACCCACATATGTTACAATGTTCAAGGTTAAGGGTTACCATGAGATTTCCTGAACCAAAGCTCCATCAAGGAAAGAGGAGAACCGTAACTGTGTGGCACTAAGGTCAGCCAGATGGTAATCGTTGGTGAGACATGAGTAGGCCTGACTCTGGAAGTTTTCTAACAGGCTTGTTAAGGAATTGTGAATTGATAAATGCCTCTATCCTTGAGGTTTGGCATCTGGGATACACCTTCTAGAACAAAATCCCTCTTGCTTTACATCTGGTGGTTTGGCAAGGCTGGAGAAGTAGGGGGAGGGAAGGAGGAGAAGAGAACAGCAAGCATATACCGTGAGAGGAACTTGGCATTGCACCGCTATAAATCTGCTCCTCCCTCAAAGCCATTAATCTGAGCAATCCCCTTGTCAGGGCTGAAGCCAAAGGACACCAGTTTCAAACAGTCTGACTGTCAAGTTGCTCAGTGTGCCATAAATCATTCACAACGTCTCTTCTTTCATGTCCTCTGAGCTATGGGATTCAGCCGGCACTTCTTAAACACTTCCAGCTTTGCCTGGATGCTGTGCGCTTCAACTCGAGCAGCTCTGTCTTGGCTACGAAGAACTGAGCTCAGCTTTCCTCTCCTTGCAGATGGTAAATGATTCACTCAGCAGGCTGCAAAAAGATAAAAGGGCCACCTCTTGAGATGTGGTGGCCGTTTTGCTGATTCCACTCTTATAATATGTCTGCAAACATCTACTTCGCCTTGCTGGTAGAATAATGTCACACTGTTTCCAGACAGACAATACTATTGTTGTATCAGCAGGTAGATATTTACCCAAAAAATTGGCATAAAAAGGACTTGTTGGGCTAGGGTCCTGACCAATAACAACTTGTCCGTGAATTTGACCTACTTGTTGCGGTGGCAGTGTTTTCGTTTTTGCTAAAGCCAGTTTCTGTGGTTCATTAACATTAAGGGGATTTGCATTGGTGGAAGTGCTACAAAATGTATTTATTTATTTGAGAAATTTATATGGTCGCGCACTTGCTCACAGTGACGCTGGACAGCTTACAAGCAGTAAAAACACAGTATAAAAATAAATAAAATAATAAAAAACAATACACACACCCCCCACCATCCCCAGTGACAACACACAGTCAGATGAGCCCTTTGATGGGCTCCATCCCACTCTGGCTTTCCCAAGTCCATTGGCAAAACCAAGTCTTCAGTAATATTTTGCATAGAAGGCTGTGGGCCTCCTAAAATTCTTGTCAGATTTTGCACCACATTGAAAGATATGAAAATCCCTGATGGATCTATCAAAAAATACTTTAATCTCACAAACAGTATCACACAGTGGCCAGTCAGATGCATCTGGGAAATTCATGGGTAGGACATGACAACCATCATCTATTATAGCTTTGTAGCAGTTGCATTTTAGACATTCTCCTTTTGATTCTGGATATCATATATAGATTTCAAGACACCGTCAGACATGTCGATAAATGTTAAAGCTATCTAAGCTGGTGGCCAATGTTAGTTGTGTCTCATTCCTCCATATAATTTCAAAGAATGATTCTTGGATGTTCTATTCTGAGACGAGAAAAATAGCCGAGTCTCCATAGAGATTCCCTCAACTAGGAAGAAACATCTAGACCAGAGGTAGGCAACCTTGGCTCTTTTATGACTGGTGGACTTCAACTCCCAGAATTCCTGAGCCAGCCATACTGAGGGGAAAGGGAGAGGTTTCCAAGCTGAGCCATGCTGGCTCAGGAATTCTGGGAGTTGAAGTCCACCAGTCATAAAAGAGCCAAGGTTGCCTACCCCTGACCTAGACCAACTTGGTTGATCTTGAAAAAGCTGAAAAGATGGGACCTAATTGTATAAGAGATTACCAAAAAATAAAAATAAATACTGAGCTAAGATTACTAGCCTGAGAGATAAGTAAATATATAAAACAGCCTTCTTCCAAGATTATTTATTGATACATAAAATAAGTTGGAAGAGGGCTATTTCACATCATTGTCAGGAAAATCAACTCAAGAGTGATGCTGATGCCATCTGCAGCTATATAGACCCACTGGATGCCACCCTATGACTTGCAGATAGTATTCTGCTAGTCGTGAGTTTCCCACATGATTTGATTACCCCTGTTTAGTTGTCTGTAACCTAGCCATAGTATGTTTTCATCCTTATTTGTTAGGAAGTGGGAAATTGCCCTGAATTTCAGTGGAGTGAAAGTACGTGATTTGTTTGTTTGTTTCAGTTTATATGGCTACAACATTTAGGCGTTCTGTTTGGAGAACAGATCCATCATCTCTTCAACCTACCCTGGGCAGCTAACATTAAAAAGAGCAAGAAAGACCAAAGTAAGAAATAAAATGAAAAAAAAATCCAAGAGAAGACATAATGTAAAAAGCACACACACATAAATCTTCAGGTCCAAGGTCAAAATGCACTTCACATAAATATTAACACACTGACAGCTCTCTCCACATTCTGGCTGAAGGCCCAAGGGAAGAGGCAGATCTTTGGGGCCTTCAAAAGTCTATCAGGGTTGAAGACACCCTGAATCCCAAGGGGACACTGTTCCACAGGGTAGGTGCTGTGACAAAGATGGCATGCTTCCTTGGTCCCACCAGATGGCACTGTTTAATAGAAAGGATCTAGAGCAACAAATCAGAGTTGACATGTTTGTGGCATGGAGGACAATTAATGAATAAAGTCTGTGAACATCCATCATTTACTGCTCAACACTCCTATGAAAAATGTATATTTGAGAATGAGGCATAAAAAGAAGTTTCTAACAAAAAAAGGTGGGATGGATATTAGGGATAGTTGTAAGCAAAACTTCATAACATAAAGTTAGATGGGTATATAGTTCCTCTCTTTATAAAATGTAGTGAATGACAACAAATGAGGATTTTTCTTGTTAGTTTGTTTTTAAATGACATCTGATCTCAATTTTATGCTCCACTCCCTTTGGGGGCATTATTACAATATAAGGCTGTGCAAATTCTGAGATCTCATTGGACCTCTGAACTGAAGCAGCTTTTCAAATCAGATCAACAGTTCAGATTCAATTGTTTTAATCAAACAAGATTTGATTTTCCAAACAGTTCAACGTGACTTGACTCTTTGAGTCAAAGTGTCAAATCAATGCAACATTCCAGATCAATTTGCATCATTAAATTGGGCAAAACTGATGTCTCAGATTGAATCAACATTTCTGATCAAATCAACTGTTCAAATTGGATCCTAGCCAATCTGCACCACTGTTAAAACAATCCCTTGAGTTTTATGAAGCTTCTATTTATTCAAGACAGATATGATCTTCCTTGCAACAAGGTGATTTATTTTCCTGCATCTATCCCCATTGACCTAACAATTTGTTTAAAGGCTATTATTCCACATCTTTCCCAGTAAATATATTCTGTGGGATGCCATTTTAAATCCTCTGTGTGAAGGAATGATTTTAAAAAATTCCCATATTTGTTTATAGTTTTCAGCAGAACCAGACTTGTTCAAATCCTATGTTGGTTGGCTTTGTGTTCTGTTCTTAAATTTGTTTGTCTTCTCTCTGCCGTTTTGCAATAGCACAAATGGTCAAGAACAGGGGTGTCAAACTCAATTTCATTGAGGGCCGCATAAGCATTGCGGTTGCCCTCGGGGAGGCGGGGGTATGTGGCCAGGGTGGGTGTGGTTACTGGATGGGCGTGGCCAGCTCTACATCGTTCACGTCAAGGGGGTCTGTGGGGGCCTGGGCAGGAGTGGGACAGATCTGAGGGTCTCTGGAAGAAGGGGGTGGGACTGGGGCAAGCGCCAAGGCATGGTCCACTGTTCATCTCAGGCCATCTGGGGGGGGGCTGGATAGTGGTGCCACCACAAAATTGTACATTAGCTCCCAGCCGGCCTGGGCCAGGGCCAAGGCAGCGGGGGCCGTTCCCTCACTGTTTCCAGGATGGCTTCGCGGGCCACATGAAACCACTTGTATTTGACATGTCTGGTCAAGAACCTTCCCACTATTATGCGTTCTCCATGTCTATGGAGATTCTCAATCAGCCAGGTCATGCTTGTCCCAAAGATGCTTTTTCCAAAAGGCAACTGGACTGTCTTGGTTTTTGTTTTGTTTTTTCCTTTGAACACATTTTGGTTCTCCTCAAAGAAGCTTCTTCGGTTCAAGAAGCTTCCTGGAGAAGAAGTGAAATAATTTCAAAGGAAAATACAACACAAGATAATCCAGTTGCCTTTTAGAAAAAGCACCTTTGGGGCATTCCGGATCAGAAGTCATTCTAGCGTGCTGATTGTGGGAATAAAGAGAGAACAGTGTTGATATTCAGAGTAAAATCCACATGTGCACATACACATACATACACCGACACACCTCAAACTTTTTAATAAATATTTTTAGAAAATATTGGTTCTAGTTTTGGCATATACTGAAATAGTCAACTAACTGAATTTATTGGTCCAGTGAAATATGTTTATTGCATGGTGACCGAGAGCATTGCATTTGAGGCCCCCTATAGGCAGAACATGTTGTTCTATCTATCTCTTGAGCTTTTGTTTCATCAAAGACTGATGGATTAGGACAGGGGTAGGCAACCTCGGCTCTTTTATGACTCGTGGACTGAGCTGGCTCAGGAATTCTGGGAGTTTAAGTCCACGAGTCATAAAAGAGCCGAGGTTGCCTACCCCTGGATTAGGACATAGGGCAGCGGTTCTCAACCTATGGGTCGGGACCCCATTTGGGGTTGATCGACCATTTCACGGGGGTCGCCAAGCAAGGCTGTCTGCCATTTTTTTGTCCACCATTTTTTTTGTCCGCCATTTTTTTTGTCCGCCATTTTTCCCCTTTTCCGGCGGGTGCCTTACCTCCCTTGGGCTGGGCCAGCTGGTGGTCGGCCTGCTCCGTCTCTGCCGCTTGCCAGCTATGCCTCGGCCGGCGCAGGGGGCGGAACCACGCATGCGCGGCGCTCCCGGGCAGGGAAAGTCCTTGACTTACGACCGGTTGGGTAGTCCTCGACTTACGACCGGTTTAGTCCTCGACTTACGATCGGTTGGGGGTCACGGCATTAAAAAGGTTGAGAACCACTGACATAGGGGGTCTCCAGTTTTTCCGGAGAGCTCCTTTAGCTAACGAGTGATGGTTGTGGCCTTCAACAAAAATTTAAGAATGTTCCTGGTAGCCTTTAATTCCAGGGAAAGGCTGATAGCTTACTAGAGAAGCCCATAAGAAAGAAGCCTAAGAAGCATTTCTGGCCTTAGCTAGAGCCATTGTTATGTGCAAGCAAACAGCCAAAAAAAGAGAATAAATGCTAAGCTGGCGAGGCTGCAAACTCCACAGTCTGAGGTTTGGCTGGAAATATTTACCTCCTTTGAAGTTGGCTCTAACTCACAGCCCCGCAAAGCACTCTGCCAATATAGCATTTGCTGATGTATAGCTACAGCTATTCCCACTGTTTCCCTTACTCTGTCTCAGTATAGAATAATACACGATTAATTGATTTTCTGTCGCTCTTTTAGTACAGAAAATTAATTTTGGAGCAACCTTGTTTTCTCAGGGTATGAATTCTCTACATGCCGAGTAATTCGGCTTGTACATTATTCATGAGCGAGAATCGAGATGGCGTGTGTAACCGAGGCAGCCCCCAAGGCTGCAAGTTGAGACTCTCTGCTAGTGATACAACAATATTCCACCAAGGCCTCTAAATAATTCACATCTACAACTCAATTTGGCATCACAGGCAGGGAGGGCTCTTGATGTAGCTGGGGAACAGGAAGAGAGGAAGCTCCTCGCTGGAGCCTCAATGACAAAGCACAATAGGACATGTGCCTCTTATTGGTTTCCTCTGAAAATCTTGGAAAAACCGTCTCCAAATGGTGGTGTGACTGCTTCACATATGGGGTGATCATGTTGTCCAATTTTCTGCATGGACAACTCCATTTGGCTTTTTGACTCATCTTTGTCCAAATTCATGATGAGGGATGGATATAAATTACTTTAGCACAGCTGGGAGAGCTTTACATTTTCCAGTATTCATACCTGGCAAATCACTGGACCCATTTTTACCTATCTGAGCCACCGTCTTCCTTCCAAAAGCCTCTGTCTTATGCTTAATATGTTTTCTTTGTTATTATGAGTTGCTTGGGTTACAACTCAGGAAACGTGCAGAATTGCAGATCAAATGTATGTATCTCAGGATTGTCAAATGCTCTCTGGGATCAAAACCAAATGTCTTTCTCATTGGCTCCTTCCTGGTCCTTCTTCCTTGGAGATGGGCCAGGAATTGAACCTGAGAACTTCTGCATGTGCTCAAAAACTGGGCTGTTGTCTCCTCAAGGATGGCCAGTTTTTAGAAACGAGTACTTTGATCTGAAACGTCTCCATGGAGACCAAATGCTGCCTGTTCCCAGGCATGTCCATCAATCTCTGTGAATACTAAGGTGCTCTGTGTAGTATAACTCACCGTTTCATCCTTGGCAGCCGCTGAGCTCTATTTTGAACTACTGGTGAGCTATTGCAGACCGACTATGTTTATTCTGAGTATTTCAACTCAAAAAGCAAAGGTTTTAAGTCACTGGAGAGTGAAATATTACATACTATGATGGAGGCCAGTTTTCTGCAAACACGAACTATGACATTTTCACAAAAGGGTTTTCTTTCTTTTTCTGTTGAGGAGTGGCTGCAACATAGGCCTTTATTTGTTTATAATTTTGAGATGCAATATTTCTGTTTCTACCCTAGAAGGGCCTCAGAGTTTTAGAATCTGTACAGAATAAGCTAGTTTGATGGTTTTAGGGCTCCCCTTAATAGTCCAGACAAAATGTGTAGGGTTGAAATTGACAAGAGTTTTGTCACGTTTCCCCTTCTCTTCAACCATTCAACCTTTGGAGACTGAGGCCTATTGGAATTTTTTTTTCCCTTTTATTTCCCATCCCCTTTTTTGTATGATTTAAGCAGTACAAGATAAGAAAAGTGAAGATAATCCATATTGCATCTCAAACTGCTTGCGGGCTGAAGAACTGAAAATGGTGAAAGTGTCCTTAGCTTTACTCAGGTATAAGAATGGCTTTGAAAATGATTCTCTGTATGGAATTTGGATCAATTATTTGCACAGTTGTCTGAAAGGGGATACCGTTTAAAACTGAACTATTATTGTACTATAATGGTCTGTGAGAATGTCCTTGAGAGACAGGAGGAGGAGGAGGAGGAGGCCCATAGACTAGGGGCTGTGACTGTAAGCTCACAGAAGAAATGAGGGTGTGGCAAATATCTAGGGCAGTGGTTCTCAACCTGTGGGTCGGGACCCCATTTGGGGTCGATCGACCATTTCACGGGGGTCGCCAAGCAAGGCTGTCCACCATTTTTTTGTCCGCCATTCTTTTGTCCACCATTTTTTCCCCTTTTCCGGCGGGTGCCTTACCTCCCTTGGGCTGGGCCAGCTGGTGGTCAGCCTGCTCCGTCTCTGCCGCTTGCCAACTACGCCTCAGCCGGCGCAGGGGGCGGAACCACGCATGCGCGGCGCTCCCGGGCAGGGAAAGTCCTCGACTTACGACCGGTTGGGTAGTCCTTGACTTACGACTGGTTCAGTCCTCGACTTATGACCGGTTTAGTCCTCGACTTACGACCGGTTGGGGTCGCGGCATTAAAAAGGTTGAGAACCACTGATCTAAGGAGTAATCCCAGTTTCCTGGACTGTAAAGGTGAGGGAAATTAGAAGTTCTTTCAGACCATTGAACCAATTTGTCCAAGTCTACCCACCCTCATATCCTATGGAGATGTTTTAAATTGCAGGCATAATAGCAACTGAGCTATATCGCTTAAACTTCCTTTCAGAATGAGTCTAACCACTGAACTGACTACAGCAGCCACTTTAAGCTCCTGGTTTTAAATATCAGCAAAGAGGATAATATTGTTCGCTAATGCTACCTTTCTCTAACAGAGGAAGATCAGATTCCCCCCACTTTGGTGCCAAAATAACTTGTCCTACCATTTTGCATTTTGCATTTTGTCTTGGAGGAGACAGACCATTTGATTCTCCATGATCACTGGGCCAATTTTGCATCCTGTTTATATAGACTAGCTGTGTGAAGACTAGCAGACTCATTAAATGTAGGGATGCTTGTTGTACTAGCCAAACTTTGGTGACTAAACAGGAAGCCTAGATAAGAGAACTTGAATCGGTTTTGACTGCAAGGTGTTTGATGGGTGGTAAAAAGGATTGACAACTCAGGTTGTTTTCATGTGATAGGCAATAAGTCTATTTCCTTTCTATGACTCTTCAGCATGTTTAAAACAAATTCCTGAATCCATTCCATCCAATACTTTGTTATGTTACATTGTTGGCCCATGGTTACAACAATAAAACTTACTTACTCCATCCAATATTATTTTTGCAATAATTTGTCAATTTTTTTAAAACAAATCTGCAGGGGAATTTGCATTTAACTGTGAATTATGTGGTAATGTTTTCTCCGTCTAACTTTGACAGATACTTACATTTTATTTCTTTTTTTAAAGCTCCAGATTAAAAATATTTTCTTTTGCTCAAGATTTCAATGACACATTCGGGGGGGGGGGAGGGTGTTTCCCTGTGTTGGAGCCTTGTATGAACCATCTCTATTTCTTATTTCTTTGCAATGTTTTATTTTGTCATTATTAGCAGCTGCATAAATTTTGCAAACATCAATATGGGGAAAAGGTGGGATTGGATTATAATAAATAAATCCTAGCAGATGGAAAACAACCCTGTCCCCATTCATCATGAGAAGGAAACCACAGCATTTTTTTTTTCTTGGAGAGAATGGTGGAACTCACAAATCAACACTAACACTGTCAAGAGGCATGATTTTACACACCCAAAGTAAGGTTGTACATTTTACAACACTGGTTACATTTTACATGTTGTGAACTAAAGACAAACAGGAAATACCAAAGAAAGATACTTCCAAAATACCTCTTATCTGAATTTGTTCCCAAATGATGGAAAATATATTTACCATATACATACATACAAAATACATACATACAAAAATACATACATACATACATACATACATACATACATACATAAATACATACATACATACACAAATACATACATACACAAATACATACATACATACAAAAATACATACATAACTAGAGATACCCATTGAAAATCATGCTGACATCATCCAGTGAAGCTTAGGAATGAGAATTCTGGATGATAAACAAACAACTTCTCCAACCTGAGATCAATTCCTGTTGACTATATGATCATAGTCTTGATGGCAATATGGAAGTGGTATCTTCTTCCAAGATGTTTTTTTCAACTTCCCAGCACAGCTTTCATTCCTGGGATTTCCTAATGATCTCTGTCCAACTACTAATTATTTACAATCCTTAGAATATAGAATAACAAGATTGGAAGGGACCTTAAGTAGGTCTTTTAATCCAGTGCCTTGCTTTAGCAGGAGAACATACATCATTCCATTCCGGTCTCTTCCAGTGAAGGAGCAACCACAACTTCTGGAGATAAACTGTTCCACTGATTAATTCTTCTCACTGTCAGGAAGTGTCTCCTTGGTTCTAGGCTGGATCTCTCTTTAATGATCTTCTACCCATTATTTCTTCTCCTGTCCTCAAGTGTTTGGAGAATAGGTCTACCCCTTCTTCTCTGTGACAGCCCTTCAAGCACTGGAAGACTGCTATCATATCACCCCCTACTCCTTCTCTTTATTAGAGTAGACATACCTAGTTCCTTCTGTCATTTATCATATGGTTTAGCTTCCAGACTCCAAGCTCATCTTTGTTGCTCTTCTCTGCACTCCTACTAAGGTCTCAACATTTTTGGGGTATCACGGTAACCACCTAGATCTTTCAGGTTCACCACAGTCACCTAGAGGCTGTCACCTCTTGTGGGGAGCTGTCCTGAACCCATTAATTTCCTAACTGTAGTCCACAAATTAATGTGGCTTTTAAAGGGGAATACAGAAGATTCTATTGGAGGAGAAAATGCCTACAAGTCACAACGACAATATATTATGCCTCTGCTGGAAGGAAAAACCTATAGAACTTTAATCTATTTATGGATTTCCCAGGGGCATCTATTTGACTCCCGTGATTCAGACAGAACATTTTTTCTCATCCAGTCGAACCCTGCCTATAGTCCTGCATTTGTTTTACTGTCTTAATTTAGTGGAGACTCTACAAGATTTATGTCTAACATTTTGCATTCTCTCTGTCTCTGGATAGATAGACAGAAGAATTTGTAAACTAGATAGATAAGTAGAGATAGAGCTAGCTAGCTAGCTAGTTAGGTAGCTAGCAAGATAGATAGATAGATAGATAGATAGATAGATAGATAGATAGATAGATAGATAGATAGATAGATAGGTAGGTAGGTAGGTAGGTAGGTAGGTAGATAGATAGGTAGGTAGGTAGGTAGGTAGGTAGGTAGGTAGATAGATAGATAGATAGATAGATAGATGATAGATAGATAGGTAGGTAGGTAGGTAGGTAGGTAGATAGGTAGGTAGGTAGGTAGGTAGGTAGGTAGATAGATAGGTAGATAGATAGATAGATAGATAGATAGGTAGGTAGGTAGATAGGTAGGTAGGTAGATAGAGAGATAGATAGATAGGTAGGTAGGTAGGTAGGTAGATAGATAGATAGATAGATAGATAGATAGATAGATAGATAGATAGATAGATAGATAGATAGATAGATAGATAGATAGATAGATAGATAGATAGATAGATAGATAGATGTTTTCGTTTCTTCAGCCATATCTCCAGTGTCATGATGATCTATTTTCCCCCTATGGTTTATGAACGTGGGGATGCACATCAGCAGCACAGGGTGCAAATGAACCGAAATACCTAAAAAGCTTCAGCCAGCTTCAGGTTCCAGAATGAATGGTGGTAATTCTCCTCCTTCGATTGGAATTGGGGAAGCATAAAGAACAGGCCAGTACAGATTCAGCGAGCAGTAAAGGAGCTAAACAGGGGAAATCTGTTTTCCCCCACCTACAAGGCTTTGTCACCATTCATTAACCACATTGAATCAAACCTGGAAAGCAACTGAGGGAAGCAGATTTTTCAACCCGATCTCTTTCCCACCGAAAGTGATTTGTCTGTGTCTGTGGAATGTCAGCAATATAAGCCACAAGAGAAGCTCTATAAACGGCCTGTTTTATTTCCCTTCCACTTCCAAAATTTGCCTGTGCGGCCACTTTGTAGCATGTACCAGATGCAACAGCAAGAACTCAAGACCTATAATCTCCTTGCAAATGGTAATAATTCCCCTCTGGACTTTAACACACTCATAATTTACAACAGTGCTAAAGTGAACATTATTTCAAGCTATGTGTATTCTCTCAGGGGCCAGGGAATTGCACCGGTTTCCTGCTGACAGCAGACTTTCTGTTTTTAAATGTCATGCATTCGTGTTCATTACTCCCAAATAATTGCCTAAAAGATCAGCAGCCAGACCGGCAAGTCCACGGTATATCATTGTTAGTCAATCACAACTCTACCGAAGGAATCAGAAGGAACTGAACTCTGAGAGTAGAGCTCCTATTTTCCACCAGAAGGGCAAAGAGCAACTGATGCAACTAGGGTAGTCATCTACACCAGTGTTTCTCAACCTTGCACCATTTTAAGGCATGTGGACTTCAACTCCCAGAATTCCACAGCCAGCATTGCTGGCTGTGGAATTCTGGGAGTTGAAGCCCACATGCCTTAAAATTGTCAAGGTTGAGAAACACTGATCTACACAGCCTGATGGTTTTGTCATTGCCTCCTTAACATTATGTTTTCCCAAGTTTCTTTGTATGGTTCTTCACAGCTGTTCATCATACATTTGGCAGTTCTTTTATAGACTGATGACTTTTCACTTTGGTCGTTTTTTTCTGGAGCTGAAGTAGACTTCTGCAATGTATAGTATGTCCCCAGGAACAAGTTCATCTTGAAGCTATTGATCAAGGATGATCAAATACACCTGAATTCGTCATGATGTCGACCACAGGCTTCTGATGCCTCCCTTGGAGCACCGATGCAGACTAGATTACTTTAAAGCTCAAATTGAAGCATTGACGCAAAAAGGACCTTCTGTGAAGACTGCTCTTCATTAGTATGTAAGCAAGAAAACAAGCAAAAAATAAACTTGTCATACATACATTATCTCTGGTATACATGTACACACTCAAGTCTAATAAAGAGACAATAGGATAAAGGATAGAGAGAGTCACGGGAAGAGGTTAAAAAACACAATCAAGAGGCCACTGAACTTTGCAAATGAGTTTTGTAACTGAGCCCTAGCCTCTTATTTATGTGCAGGAGATTCACATAAATTCCAATATACATAAATAAAGGCAGGCCAGAAACTTCAATTACACAATTACAGTTACCCTTTTGTTTTTATTTGTTTTTCTTTTTTCTTTTTACTTATTCTGCAGGTGTCCCTGATTATGGAGGTTTGTTGCCAGGGGCCATAGAACCTGGGGGGGGGGGGAAAGGGAAGGGCCATACGTGAACCCTGGCAGGCTGCAACTCATCTCAAGGTTATGAGTTGTGTCTCTATATGTTATAGGAAAATTTCAAGGGAGAGAGTTGAAACAGCAGGTGTGTGTGGAGAGTGGGAGGGCTGGCCTGGGCTCAGCAAATGGAGAAAGAAGAAAATATGACAGATTTGGTCATCCATATGGTAGTTTCACAAGATCCAGATCTAACATCTTTGCATTCAAACTCTTGTTGGCCATCTTTAAAAACATTATGAGAGGCAAGAACCACGTTTCCATTGCCCTACCAAGAAAGCCCCCCACCACATTTGTCTAGTGCAATAGCAGTAGTTTATTGTTGATTAGTCATGAGCCACTATATCAAGATATAGAATATAAAAAACACAGAACATTAATAACACCATATATAAAAGTAGAATAAAAGAAACAATTAAATTAATAAAGGATAAAGAATGCAAATTATAGTTCTGTATTACTCCTACCATCAACACGTATTGGTGCTCCAATTCAACTTCAAGAGACCACGTGTATCTTCATCTGAAGCCTGGTTCATAAGTAATGCAGGCAATGTGATTGTCATTGAAGAGCAAAATAATAGACATGCCATGTTGTATTACAACTTGCTTGTACTTTTTACCTATCTCACTCTAGTTGTTGTTGACTGTTCCCAAGAAAACTTTGGAGTGAGTCTGGAAATTCTTTACTGTACATAGCTGTAGGGACAGGACAGGACAGGACAGGTTAGGATAGAGCAGAGCAGAATAGAGTAGAGTAGAATACTTCATTGGCCAAGTGTGATTGGACAGTAGTTATTAATGTAAATTCCAGTATGCTTCGTGAGCTAGCAATGATTCAAAGGTAACATCACAGGTATGTCTAAAGCAAAGTATTATTATTTGGTGCTTCTCCATCGCTCATCTGTGCTGTCGTCTGTTGCTGGGGGCATCATCTCTTGTCTATGGGCGTTTGGAGGATGGAAATTGGAGCATGTCAATCTGAATTTCTACCCACTTGAAGCCTGAATCCCTCATGAGTTGTCACTTTCATGGCAGGATTAAATATCCAACCTTGTAAGATAGAGCAAGTGGGAGAATCCGCCACTTCATCACTGCCAAAGCATATCAAGGAAGCAGAGGAGCAGGGGAAAAGAAAGGATGGCTGTAACAAAGCTTCATCCAGCTGCTTCAAGAGATTATCTGGTTTGTGACAAATTCCATTTCTTTTCTTTTGTTGGGAAAAAAGTGGACAAGGAAACGCACAGAGTGAAAGAAGCTGGTATACAAAATGGCACCCATCACCGGATGTAGACACATTTGTGTGAAGTCAAGATGAGCAATGCATTTTCAAGCTCAAAAGGAGTTTGTCCAGATCCAAATGAGTTTGTAGTTGCTGATTCCCTCGTTTCTTAATTCACTTATAAATTTAATTCATTTATAAATTCATTTAGAGTGGTGTATTTATTAGCAAACCATTGTGGATTGATAAATACATTTTTCCCCCTTTCTTAGTGCATTTAGTTTGGACTTTTGCTTTTTTTTAAAATTATTTTATGTTTAAATATTGTTTCATTAATTGTGTGTGTTAAGTTATGGGAAAGTTATGGGATCTTCCTTTAGTGAATATTTCTTAGGAAGCCAAACCAATATCGCAGCTAGAATACTCACTTCTTGTATTTTGGACTGCCATCTTGTTCCCAGATATTTGTTCTCCCATCTGTGGTATCACAGCTATAAGGGGAAAAATAAATAAAGGGAAGGATTGAGATCAGGGCGGGGGATGGGCTTAGCCAGAAGAGACAGTCTTCTGTCACAGTGCCCTAGTGAAGTATTGTGCTTCATTGCTTTGTGTCCTCTGCATAAATGCAATTTCCCCAAATGTCAGGAGGAAAGCATTACAGATAACACACGGTGAGTGTCTTTGACCCAGTTAGTGCTGGAATCACCGATCTCATTATTCTGACATAATAGGAGTTTTTCCCCCCTTCACCTCTCCGCTGTCATCCTGCTGCTCTTGTTTTCCAGCATGGAGATGAAAATGTCCAACTGCAAACATATTGCTGGCAAATAACTCTTCTCCGAAATCTAGCAGAATCCCAGTGATATGTGTGTGGAGGAAAATGTGCTTCCTATCCCATGAGTAAGCATTTCATGTTTGCGCCAGAGCAAAATTAACCTTTCAAAGAAGGTTTGGCTGCAGCAGCCAAGGAGTGTTGCGTTGCCAACATTCATAGAGTCTGTCTTTCCTTTCTGACAAATGGCAAAGCCCAAGGATTATCTACCAAGAAAGAATCCCGTTTCTCTTCTCTGAATCACCTCATTATGTGCTAAACCTCTGAAATCCTTAAATCCAAGGAGATCAGAACCTCGGCTCTTATACCTTCAAGGGCACCTCGTACATCTTCACCAAGTATGGCGAATGGGATTAATATAGTGAATATACTAACAATCAAGAGTTTCCTAATCTAAAATCTGACTCAGTTTATCTTCATTAAGAGGATGAACTCTTGGGCTCAGTCCAGGCAACCTGGGCACTGCTGTGTGGTTTGTCCTCCTTTTTGTAAATTCTGTTCATCTTGCGTTATATTTATTAGCTATTGGATTTGGAACAGAAATATCTCACAACAGAAATGGGTTCCAGCACAATACTGGTTTTGAAGGAGCACCTGAGATATTTTTTGTTTTCCTCAGAAGTCCACTGGATCTCCTGCAGGCATGATCACTAAAATCTATCTGCTTGTTTATGAAAATGTATATGGCTGCCCAACTCACCCTCTGTGACTCCAGGTGATTAACAAGAATAAAATCCCAACAGAAAAACAATACAAAAAGCAATAACCCCCACCTCCATACATGCACACACACACACACACACACACACACACACACACACACACCGGTCATAGCAATCAAGCAAGTCTCTTGATAGGCTCCATATCACTCTGGATTCTCCAGACCAGTTGGCAAAACCAGATCTTCAGGGTTTTTCAAAAGAGTGAAAAAGAGGGGGGGGGCAATCTTACCTCTGCAGGGAGGATGTTCCTTGGGGAGGAAGCCATCATAGAGAAGGTCCTTCTTCTTGGTCCCTCTAGGAGGACCTCCTTAGGAGAGGGAACCTGTAGCATTCCCTGCCTCCCCAGTCTAGTGGGTTGGGTAGATCTGATTAGGAAGTACTTGATTACATACTTAAGATTCTATATTCTTTATCATAAATAAATAGAATCCGTCTAGTTTTAGACTTTCTATCTTCTTCCCCTGTAAATAAAAATAGCAGATGGGGGGGGGGGTAGTTGACACTTTTATTGTTCTCGCTTAGCTGTTGTTTGCTGTTGTGCTTTTTTGAAGCTTAGCTGTGAGAAAATCTTACGCTTTCTGAAATGAGTTTTTACCTGGACCGGATCTTCTTCCCAGAAATGCATCTGCAAAACTAGATGCCATACCTCTCCAGCTCACTTTTTCCACAAAACCTTTGAAATAGACCAACAGGAAAAAAAAATATCTGTAGCTTGGGGTTGAACTGTGGAGTCCTTGGTCCTTCCTGAGCTTGGATGTTTGCTTGCAGGCATTTCATTACCCAACTAGGTAACATCAGCAGTGTTACTGATGGGTAATGACACATCAGCTCGGAGAACAACAAGGACTCCATTTTGAAACAAGCCTCTATTCTAAAGGAAAGGGAGGTGGTGATCCTCCAAAACCACAAATCCCAGTATCCCTAGCCAATCTGGATGACATTAGAGGATGCTGAAAATGATCATTCAGCAGAAATTAGAGCGACACAAGTCCCCAATTGCTAAACTCATCCCAATACATAATTGCAATTAATGGAATCAGTCCTGCAGAGTCCAGCTACTCACGAGGCACAATGGAAAGAGCTTTCAGTTCGACTTCCTACTTCCTACATCCCTACTCTGCAAGGATGTGTTTTATTTAGAGATCCCCATGCTTGTCTGCGCTTGTTTGTTTATCACATTTCTTTAATTATATGAATTTAGTTAATGAAAGTTTTTAATCTACTTTATGGATCTGCCTTATTAGCAATAACCCCAAAATGTTTTTAATTGCTGCATCATTAGTTCACTGCATAGTAACAGAGCAATTTAGCAGATAGTATTAAGTGTGATGCAAGCATGTGAAACAGATGCAAATTTGACAGCAAAGCACGATAGAAAAAAGATCTATCGTCTCCAAAGTCAAAATGGAGAATGTGATAGATCCAGATGCCCTAATGCTGATGAAGCCAAAAGGCCTAGGACACATTAGCTAACCTGTTTAAATTGTAATCAGAAAAAAACTATTTTGGGAAGAATTCAAACAGTCCCAAAGAAAGGCAGGGTCAAGAACTACTAGAGGTAATAACCTGATATGATAAATTACCAGAGATAAAGTTTGCCTGTGGAAAATAACATGTTTCCTTTATTTATTTCATTTTATTTCATTTCATTTGGATGTAGCCACCCATCTCATTACCAACTCTGGATGGCTCCCAATCAAGTGTTAAAACAACATGCAAAACCGTATTAAAACTATAAAACTAAACATATTAAAAACAACAGAAACAGTATATATAAAGAAAAGAAAGTAAAGAAAAAATCAAAAGAATCAAAGAAAGGCAAAAGTGTAAGAAAAGTGGGAGTCCAAGAAAAATAGAAACGAAAGAAAAAAGATACCAAGAAGCAGCTTCTGATCTTCTTTACCACAGCTACAAGTACAATTATAAATTTATCTCTTACTCTTTTTACACAAAAAAAATCATAAGACATTTCTAGTCAGTAATAAACATCGACATTGTCTTCTCTCTGATCAAATAATTAAATTTGATTAGCCTTCTCAGCAAGTTCCACCATTTTCACCCACCATTCCTCCATTATGGGAAGTGCCAAATGAAAAAAATGTTTCCAAAGTGAATCTACCCACCCAAATAGCCACCACAAAGAACAGAAAAGAGAAAATAGATCTGCAAAATAGATTCTCAGGTTCCCTGCCTTGGACTCAGAACTCCTGTTCAAGGACAGATGTGGCTAGCTGGTTTTTTGCACAAATCCATCTTGTGTACTAGTGGATCCCATTGATGGATTAGAAAGCCCTGGTTGCGACTGCTCATGCCTTTGTCTCCTCCCGATTGGATACTCCAATTTTTTCTACTTGGGGTTGCCCTTGAAGAGCAGTCAGAAGTTGCAGCTGGTCCAAAATGCAGTAGCAAAGGCAGTTCTGTGTGCACTGTGTAATACTTCTGCTTCACGAACTACACTGACTCCCAATGGTTTTTCTTGGTACAATCAAGGTATTGAATGTCATTTGTAAAGTCTTATTTGGTCTAGGGCCAAGTTATCGCTCTGGATCCCTTTCTTAAAATAGCAATAGCAATGGCACTAAGACTTATATACTGACCCATAATGCTTTACAGCCCTCTCTGAGAGGCTTACAGAGTCAGCATATTGCCCCAACAATCTGGCTCCTCATTTTACCAACCTCAGACGAATGGAAGGCTGAGTCAATCTTGAGCCGATCAGGACTGAACTGCTGGCAGTGGGCAGAATTAGCCTGCAATACTGGATTCTACCACTGTGTCACCACAGCTCTATTTGAAATAGTGTCAAACTAATGAAACTTGAAAGGTGCCCTCTCTGTTGCAGCAACTGCCTAATGGGACATGAATCTCCTTGTAATTCAGACAGTTGTGATCCTTTTGGGATTCCAAAAAGCTTTAAAAACCTACTTGCTTAATGAATGGGCATGTGGACAGATGAGTTCCACTGTATGGCAGTAGGATGTACGTTGCTTGAGAACTGCAGCTGCATTGTATTAATGTTACTGTGGCTCCTTCATTTTATTTCCTTCATTAAAAAAAATAAAGCATATTTCAATAAGCACATATTTCAATACATGATCATGGGACTACTATAAAAGTTGAACAATATGTTCAAGGCCCAGAGGCAGGGTAAGGTTATAATTGAGTGAATGTTCTAATCACTGATTAATATTAGTCAATCTGTTTTTAAAATGAACATGTGCTTACTGGATAAAAAATCACCGGAATACCTGCTGAGAAAGAAGTTCATATATACTCCAAGTCAATGTGAAAAGAAAAATCACTTCCCATCCAAATGATGAATTTTCTGTGACCCCAGACTAGTAATAACTTCATAGGGATATGACAGCCCTGAAATATATCTGAAATATTCTGTTTCTGCCTTTGGGGCCAGATACATTTTTAATCAGGATGAGACTTCCTGATGTCTCCAACAAGCTTTGGAAAATATGGACCAAATTATTTGCCACTTGCACGGTCATTGCTGCAATATATAATAACAGATCAATGCAACCCACACTGGATTTTGAAGATTTGTTAACCGATTAACAATGAATGTCTCAACGGGTAATTGAAAATTCAGGACAATGAGTGAAAACCAACTCATATGAAATGATGGATAACCTTTGTTCTAATTACAGGTAGTCCTTGACTTAAATTATACATTTAGTGACAGTTCAAAGTTACAACAGCTCTGAAAAAAGTGACTTATGACCATTTGTCATTTATACTGTTGTAGCATCCTTGTGGTCACATGATCAAAATTGGGACATGTGGCAACTGGCATGTGTTTATGATGGTTGCAGTGTCCCGGGTTCATGCAATTTTCCTTTTATGATCATCTGACAAGCAAAGTCAATGGGAAAACCAGATTCACTTAACAACCATGTTACTAACTTAACAACTGCAATGAGGGAGGGACTGCATTCCAGAAGGCCAACAAGCAGTGAAGTTTAGATAGTTTGGTTGGGAAGAAGAAGGTCAAGACAGCTCATCCCTAGAACTTCTCATAGTTTATATTTAATGATGCAAGTCGTTACTTTAATTTGGCAAGATTCCGTCTATAGGTGAGGAACCATAAAGAAAACTGCTGAGAAATACTTCTACATTTCTTCCTTGGTTCTCAGGACCTGACAATTTTAAACATTGTGGTGAATTGGACTATTGTCCCATCAAGTATTTAATACAGTATCTTTTCTGAGGCATTAACATCTACAATTTGTTAAGAACTTTGGGAAGTCTCCAGAGAATGCGCTTTTCAGGAGGCGCATGACCACGAGGACCTCCCTCGTAGACCTCTTTAAACAAAGATAGAGCTAAAGACCATCAGCATGTTTTGCATGCCAGGCATTTAGAAAAGGAAACTGCTCTGATGCAAGAGAGATAGCTGCTGACACACTGCTACTCAGAGACATAATCTTCCTTATTCTTACAAGAACAGGATAAGTATTGTATAGGGTTAGGGTTAGCTAAAGGATCTCTGTGCATTGCAATGTTGTGAATTGATTGCTGTGTGACAAGAGTGCTGTTAGCCACTGATGCTCACAGAATAAGGCCTGACCTTGCAAAATGTCCCAAGGACTCACTTAGAAGCATCAGGAGTCAGCATCTTTGCCACTGTGGCTGTCTGACAGCACTGATACTCAGCACAATTTTCATTTTATGTGGAAGGATCAAAGAAGCACAGAGCCCCAACTTAGACAGCAAAGCCTCCGATATCAGAATGAAAATGTATCACAGATGACTTTTGCCCAGATATAGAGAATGTGACATTTTCCATTATTGCTCAATGTGACAGCACAAATATTACTCTCCTGCTCAGCTGCTCTCTAGGTAAATCACCCACCTGCCTTTGAATTTCTCCCATCACAAATAGATGCTGTGGCAAAAGAGAAAAGGAGACATGTTTTTCTTGTTGACAGAACTCATTATATCATTTGCTGGATGAACAGAGTGACTTCCTATATTTTATTTCACAACTATGCTGAGATGTTGGCCTTGGGTAGCTTAATCAAAACAAACGAGAGTTGTCCCACAAGTGAAATATCCTGGGCATTAAAGGAGAAACTTATCACTGTTCTGTGTCTGCCTATTTGTAGGAAAAGAGCAGGCAGAGCTGGCTGGTAGAGTTAAGCATGTCATCAGCTTAGAGTCATTGTGTTCCCACAAGTGTTCCAAGTCCAATCCCTCCTGAATTCCATTCACCTTATCATGCGCTATTTATTCTACCAGTTTTCAAGCAATCTGATGAAAAAAAAGAATTTCCTTTCAACTTTTTTCATGGAAAATATTTTGATGAAATTTGCAGGGCTGTGTATGAAGCATTTTAGACTTCTTTGATTGCTAGGTTGTTTTTCATTTTATGGGGAAAAAATAACTTTCTAGTAATTTGAAGTTTCCTTGGTCTAGAATATCTTAAATTGCAAGGAACGATTTCCTAAAATAGCTTGTCCCATGAGGTCACTGGGTGTGTGTGTGTGTGTGTGTGTGTGTGTGTGTGTATAGGAATGGGCGGTTCATTGAATTTTTAGCACAATATTAAACACTGCCAAGAAATCTCTCGTTAGTGTAAGTGCCTGACAATACTAACCCTTGATACCGTGCTTCGTTTTTATTTTATTTTATTGCACAACAATTTCCATACAGTAGATGCCTTTTCAGATCTATTTAAGCATATATAGGGGTATCAGGACACACACAGATGGTCTTTTGCAGATGGCCAGCGGCCCTGAGTTTGGCTAGTGGGTAGCAAAAGCTGCTCCTGTATGAAATAACCACTCATTATTTTTTAATGCTGTTGTAACATTACGGCTTAATCAGTATTTGCAATTGGTTAGTCAGTCCCAGCAGCAATAAAATAGTTTTTTCAGGTACCGAAATGTCCTATCAAGATTTTGTTGTTCTTTTGTCCCTCTCATAAAAGGCTTTGGCAATTTGACAGATGGAGTATTTTTCTCTTTTCTGTTTTTTTTTTTAAATACAGTGTCTACTTTGAAAATAAATTAAGTCATACAATGCATATTAAAGAAAGAGTCCAGAAGGAACGTTGAGACCCTAGAATCACATCCTGGTGGTCTTTTCCTCTCCCTAGTACAAAGACCAACTTGAATTTATTCCATTTATGGTTCTACATTTACTCTGCAGTTTTTTTCCCATGGCACATTTATATGTGTGTACATGTGTGTCCAAAGGGCATTGCATAGTATATACAGTGGTGGGATTCAGCCAGTTTGCACCAGTTTGGTAGAATTGGTAGCTAATTTTTTGTTGCCCAGGCCCAGAATGGATTTCCGGAAGCGGCATCCACACAGAGAACTACAAAGAGCATTTAGGTGTAGGAAAAAGGGTATTCATCTTGTATCTTATCTACATGTTCTCCAGTGTACATCCTTCTATCCATCAAACATGCCTCAACATATATTTTTTTAAATCTTGGTTGTTGTTGTCCAGTCACTAAGTCATGTCCAACTCTTCACAATCTCTTGGACCATAGCACACCAGGCCCCACTTTTCTTCCACAGTTTCCTGGGGTTTGCCCATATTCATGTTAATTGCATTGGTGACACTATCTAACCATCTCATTCCCCACTGTCCCCTTTCTCCTTTTGCCTTCAATCTTTCCCAACATCAGGGTCTCTTCCAATGAGACTCTTTTAGCATTTGGTGGCCAAAGTATTTGAGCTTCAGCTTCAGTATCTGTCATTCCAAAGCACAGTCAGGTTTGATTTCCTTTAGGATCGATTGATTTGATATCTTCGCAGTCCAAGGAATTCAAGAGTCTTCTTCTTCAAAAGTATCTGTTCTTTGGTGCTCAACCTTCCTGATGGTCCAACTCTCATACCCATGCACTGCTATTTGGAAAACTACAGCTTTGTCTATAACGACTTTTATTGGCAAGGTGATGTCTCTTCTTTATTTTTTTATCTTAGTATTCTTCAAAGACTTTTTCAGACATCACATCAGCATTACGTAAATCAGCACTGGGAAGAATATAGAGAAGCGGGTTCTTTATAGATGGCCACAATTACAACATTTGCAATTTATTTGAAAGATCTTCAGAGATTGGAGAAATATTGATGAAAGCCAGGGGTTCTCAACCTTGTCAACTTTAAGACTTTTGGACTTCAATTTCCAGAATTCCTCAGCCAGTTTTAAAGTTGCCAAGGTTGAGGACCCCTAATGAAAGCCATTGTGGTATAGTGGTTAAGGCATCCGACAAGAACTTGAGAGAGTTTTAGTCCTGGCCTGGTAACGGAGCCAGTTGCGTGACCTTGGGCCAGTCACTTTCTCTCAGCCCTAGGAAGGAGACAAAGGCAACTATTGTCAAAAAAAACCCACAAAAAAAACCCCTTGCCATTGCGATTGAAATTGTAGAGGCTTGTCCAGGCACTCTCTGAAAATTGGTCATGATTGAACAGAAGGGAAAAAAAATGTTATAGAAACTCACAGAACAGCTAATTGCCATCACTATTATTAAGTTTTGGATCTAAATTGATGGGAAAGAGCTGTTTTGTTTTTCAAACCGAATAAGTCAGTAACTGTGCACATTTTGAAAAGGAAACATAACAGTTTGAAAGGGCAAAATTAGCATGTTTCCATTAAATGCTTGAACAATCAAAACTTCTTTGTCCAACACAAAATAACTCAGGTTGAAAATACGACTGAGTTGATGTTTCTATGGTGTGCTTTGGAATGGACATCACTGCATAATGAAAGGATTTAGATGCCAAAATTTATAACCCGACTTTCTTTGATTTTCACAAGTATTACATTATCCATATGAATCATGGATTAGAGATCTGCAGCAATAACACTTCCCCTTTAGCCCTTGCCAAATGTGTGCTACAACATTTGTAATTTTTTTTTCCCAGTTAGTCATACAACCCAGGTGTCTACAACGGGCTGAGCAAATTTGCTTTGGGGCCTTGGAATTGAAGGCAGAAGCCAACCAGGAACAATATATTGTATTTGTTTAAACTTTCATGCCCATGAACATCTGTGATGCAGGAGACAGTTTTATAGAGAGCAAAATAAAATGTTGACAAATGGCTTGGTAATCAACTGCAACATGCAATAAATCATTGAAATGCCAATAACACTTTCCGGACGAGCCTTGAAAGGTCATTATGATGTCATCATATATCTTGCAGTGCCAAACAAAGCAAACAGAACATGTTGGGAACAGCATTAAAGGGGAGCATCTGTCACTTCTAATTAAGAATTAACAGTGGGCCATATATATAAAAAAAGAAATAAACTTTTTTTTTTCTCCTTCTCTGTCATCCCTTTACTCTGATTCCACGGGCTCCAATGTCAATATCGAGATTACACCTTCAAAAATCAGTCTGAAAATATTGACAGGGTGGTCACAAAAGGGAAAATAGGGAAGGGAAAATTTCTGGCCACAGCCACTGACTAGAAAGTAAATATGTCCTTGTGACCTGGTTCAATTGTACAAATAGACTTGCTTGCTAATTTAGTCAGCATAGTTCATAGACTCATTGCATGACAGTCTGGAGCACATACTAACCAATTGTATACTTTAAGTCAGGCTGATATGCAGATTTAATAGCAATAGCAATAGCAGTTAGACTTATATACAGCTTTACAGTACTTTACAGCCCTGTCTAAGCAGTTTACAAAGTCAACATATTGCCCCCAACAATCTGGGTCCCCGTTTTACCAACTTTGGAAGGATGGAAGGCTGAGTCAATCACAGGGTATTTTTTTTTCAGTTCGGAATATCATCCAAATCCAGAAAATTGGGTTATTTGGCTTAACAATAGTAACATGGATAGCCTATGTAAACAAAGCCATAGAGTTAAGAGATGCTTGGTTACCAGTTAGTCTATTGCCTCCCAACTTGAACAACTTTGAGAGGTGTCGATTTGGTGATTGTTGCCGGTTCTGTCACCTTTATTAACCATTTCTATATTGTGAAGGAAGTTAACCCTCATGAGAGAAGAAGTTAACCATCACTGAAGAAATTCATCTAAATTGGAAGCATTTTGTGGACTTTTGGCAGGAGATGGAGAAAAATCCATTTTTGACATATGGATTTGATCATTGTTAAAATTTAAAAAGGATTTTTTAAATTTCTCCTTTCCTTTGGGGGAAAAATGGACACTTTATTATAGCCTTAAATTAAGAATCAAAAATAAACATTCTTGGAAGAAGAAGTTGGAATTCATTCTTTGTATATATTTGTATTTCTTTTTCCTTTTCTTTATACTTTTTCACACTTCTGTCTCTATTCACTTTTACTTGTTACTTTTGATTGTCAGTTTATGTTGTTTCTTTGTGTATGCTTTGCAAAATGTAATATTATATCCCAAAGATGCTGTTTTGCCTCTGCTTGAAAAGTCATCTATGACTATGACTATCTCTTACCAGGAAATGAAAATTCAACTTCAACCACTAGGAATTTGTAAGAGTTCCTATGAGAGGAATCCTTCATTCATAGGATGATGCCTCTGGCCATTTACCTATGTTTACTGAAGTAAATAAAAAGCTTAAGCCAATCTGGTGCTTTTTGGTGCTCTCACCCGTACATGTCAGATCTGTTGATATACAGTAATTACATCTCAATAATGTTGACATGGAGAAACAGTATCTATATCCAATTGCTTGGCAGGAATTTAAAAAAAAAAACAAAGTCATGTCTGCATCTCTCTTTGCATAGACTGAATCTGCCTTGGGATAAAGTTTGATAAACATTTCAGTGGGCAGAATTTTCATGGCTGGTGTTTCTAAAATATGATTCAGAAAAACTTCGCTTTCCTACCCATAAGAGTTCCAATTATTCCAGTAACATTTGAGGCTCCCTCCCTCCCTCCCCCCCTTTCTCGCTGTCTAGGCAGCGTTTAAAATATCTGATGAATTTATGAAACCAAGCTAGAAGGTTACATTCAGTCTCTCTCGCTCATCATACTCATTATTCCTATGAGGAAGATGGATTTTGCAAGCAGTAAATCATACGTAGAACATAGTCTTGTGATAGATCATCTGCAATATACAGAACATAGTCTAATAATGTCATTTCAGGCGATGCATATGATCTTGATTACAGTCATCTATTTCATTTTACATACAAAGTGTTTTCTTGAATATCCCTCTTCAGTAAAACACTGTGTCCATTCTACTAGCTCTACCATTGTATAGAATAGGGAGGCCAGTTTTTTCTACTGAAAGGTCATCTTTGGAAGACCATCTTTGAACTTTGAAAGACCTTCAAACAATAGCGACCCATCCCTATTACCAGTGATGAAGTCAGAATCAAGGGCCAAATCCATTCACAAGGAAGCACCATACTGATTGAACAGACAAGGGATGAATCCCATATAAGTGGAGAAGGTTTGAATGTTCCCCATTTAGGTATCTAAACTTATCTAAGATATTTTTCCTATCCTGTTTTATGAAGCCATTTGCACTCATTAGCAAGTCCCGCTTAAGCCATGACTCAAAGATCCAATCAATATATTGGGCTCAGTGGTCTAGGCTGGGTCAGTATATAGCCCAGTTCCAAAAACAATCAGTTTCTTCAAGAACACAGTGAGAAGAAGGAATCATCCAACAGAGAGAAAAAATCATTGCACAATCGCATCACGGCCGATGACACTCATCACAAATGCTAGCATGTAGACACTAAGCTGAGTGTCCAACAAGATCTTTGTCCTTCTGTTGCTTCTTCCTTATGTTTTTTTCCCCCATCTTGTATGCTCTGTTCTTCTCCTTTAGTTGCTGTTTCCCAAGCGCATTTGCTGTATAGCCTTGGAAATTGGATAATGAAAACCGAGTCATACATTTCTGCTTTATGTTTCCAAAGAAGTAAGTGTGACTGTCAGGTTTACAAAAGATTGTTTATGTTCAGTGGCATGAAATGGGGGAGTGTGAGTGTGGAGGAGAGAGAGAGAGAGAGAGAGAGAGAGAGAGAGACTGGCCTGCCTGGATGACAGCACCGCATTCATCCTCCACGCTACGGCAGACAAAGCGCTGGTGCCGGCTGACAGGGACCATAAATCACCACCAAGAGATGCTGTACCTACAGCTTATACCATTCCAGATGACAAGCACACAATAATCCACACAACAAAGAAAGAAAGAAAGAAAGAAAGAGAGAGAGAGAGAGAGAGAGAGAGAGAAGGAGAGAGAGTGAGTGAGTGAGTGAGTGAGTGAGTGAGTGAGTGAGTGAGTGAGTGAGGGAAGGAAGGAAGGAAGGAAGGAAGGAAGGAAGGAAGGAAGGAAGGAAGGAAGGAAGGAAGTCTCCATTACAAACTATTTTGCTCTAGGCTGAACGTGCTAATGTCCAGGCAGAAGCTAATGAAGAGCAGCAACCTCTGTCGTGGGTGATCAAGACAGGCCAAGATAGCAGTCGCATCATCGTGATCAAAGCCGCATCCCCTTTGTAGGTGTATCAATGTCACATACATGAAAAAGGTAGGTTTTCTATTGTGGTTCTTTGACTGCCATTTTGCTTGATCTGACCCACCCACCTACCGTTCCCAGGTTTTGCGGCTCCCAGTGTTTTCTTTTCTCTGGGAAATGGGTCCAAATGGATCTTTGAGTGTTTAAGGTTGCCGACCCCTGTTCTAGTCCAATTCCCTATACCATTTCGGAAAAATGGTTGTCCAATCTCTTCTTAAAAACTTCCAGTGTTGGAGCACCCACAACTTCTGGAGGCAAGTTGTTCCATTGATTAATTGTTCTGGTAGGAAATTTTAACTTCTAGGTTGGTTCCCTCCTTGATTAGTTTCCATCCGTTGCTTCTTGTCCTGCCTTCAGGCGCTTTGGAGAATGGCTTGACTCCCTCTTCTTTGTGGCAGCCCCTGGGATACTGGAAGGCTGCTATCATGTCCCCCCTCATCCTTCTCTTCATTAAACTAGACATGCCCAATTCCAGCATTCTTTATATGTTTTAGTCACCAGTCCCCTAATCATCTTTGTTGCTCTTCTCTAGCTAGATTAAAGTCACACGAGGCAAATCATGAAAGGTACAAAAGAAAAACCAACTAAAGTTGAGTGTGGCGGTGAACATATATGGGCATGATAGCTAGGGAAATAACTCTGTGGTGGCCCCTTTTGCATGGTGCTCTAAGCATACTGTATGCTTATTTTGATGAGTGATTAAACCCGGTCTGTCGATGAACTCACAGGCACAGTCAGGAAACTAGAGTCACTAGGAAACTTGTAAAATGTATTTATTATTATACGGCATTCCATATTCCTATACAGAAATGGTATAGGGTTTCCTGCCTGAGCAGGGGGTTGGACTAGATGACCTCCAAGGTACCTTCTAACTTATTATTATTGTTGTTGTTGTTGTTGTTGTTGTTATATTTATTTATTTATTATAAAATTCATTTGCCACCCATTTCGTGTCAAACGACTCTTGTTTAAAAATGCTTTAAGGCAGTTTGGGTTTTGTAACCGAATCAGGTCAGCCTGTCAGAGCTCCTGACTCGTCAACTAACCCAGTTGGAAGCACTGTTATTTTGAGCTCCATTTGGCTCAGATACCCTTTCTGCCGCAGATCATCATTGTCTTCTCCTTTCTCTGAATCAGACCAGCATTTCATCACACGTTGGCTTCATTGACCGAAGCACGGCTGCCTCCATGCCCCAAAGATATTAGATAAATGAACTAGCAATATTGCTGATTTCACACATGTGAAAAGCATATATATATATGAAAATGCTATTTATTTTTATCTTTGTTTTACCGTTGTCATCAGCAACTCTCAGCCGGGGAAACTAGCCTGTAATCAGAACAGTGAGAGCTTTTTTATCATTTGTAATATCGGCTCTTTCCAATTTTGTCCATCACAATGATTACCTAAGAGAAAACAAGCCCAAATCACCTTTTTTTTTCTCCACATTTTTTTTCTTCTCCATTTATTTGTTATGTTCTTACTGCAAAGGTGACTGATGAGTAAAGCATGAAAGCAGAAATAAAACTAGACGGGATCATTTGTGAAGCCCTATTGCGCTGACACTGTTCTGGATGAGTGAAAATGAAGGTGCCATCAACCATCTTTTTAAAGTGCATCAGAAAATAACTTTCTGATGTGTCAGAAATACCTGCTTCTTCTTTAACCGAAAGTTCTGATGAAGCAACGGGCTTCAGAGAGCATTTATATGCAAAGGCATATAATATGTCCCCTGTATCTAATTATCTGTCAACCTGAGGCACTTTGTTTTCTAAATCGGCCTCTTGGCTGTGACTTTATGAGGTCATAAAGAAAACAGCGCCATTCTCACTGCTGAAACGCTCCTGGAAAGCCAGATCAACAAATTACAGCCCTTAATGGCATCTCTCTGTGGCAAGCACATATCCTGGGTTCTCCTTTTTTTTTTCTTTAAGACATTGCCAAAAGCATACAAAGAGCATCTCATCCCCACTAGGTGCTGCTTGCAAACATTACAGGTAATCCTTGACTTATGACCACAGCTGAGCCCAAAATTTCTGCTGCTTAGCCAGAAAGTTAAGTAAATGTTGCCTCATTTTATGACCTTTCTTGCCACAATTGTTAAGGGAATCCCTGAAATGGTTAAGGGAGTATCACAGTTGTGAAGTGACTCTGGTTTCCCCACTGATTTTGCTTGACAGAAGGTTGCAAAAGGTAATCACACGACACCACGGGACACCGCAACTGTCATAAGTCAGTTGCGGAGCATCCGAATTTTGATCACATGACCATGGGGATGCTGCAATGGTCATAAGGGTGAAAAATGTTCATAAGTAACTTTTTTTTCGGTGCCATTGTACTGTATATAAGAAACAGATCTTGGAAATCAAAAGTCCAACTCACTGCATTCATTCTGAGGCAATAAATTTTATCAGTGCTACCAAATTCTATTGTCTTTTTCCCTTGAGACAATTATTGTGGGTCTTGTTCCTCTTTCCTGCTGCCATTCAGCTGCAATTTCTTGTTGGATCTTAATGCTTAC